>NW_006297836.1:630226-637435 GCF_000327345.1 Myotis davidii
TATTAGAGAGAGTGAAAGGGGAGATAGAGAGAGAAACATTTATGTGAGAGAGACACATGGATTGGTTGCCTCCTGCACTCACCTGGACCAGTGCCAGGGATCAAGCCTGCAACTGAGGTATGTACCCTTGACCAGAATTGAACCTGGGACAATCCTGGCCAATTCTATGTCCACTGAGCCAAACCGACTAGGGCCCATCTTTTATCTTAGTTCCATTTGCTTAGTGCATCATCGTCCACCCCTTCAGTGTGAGCCTATATTTGTCTTTAGCTCTGAAATTGGTTTTCAGAAGCCAGGATATATTTGGATCTTGTCCATTCAGCTACTCTGGCATTTAATTAATGAGTTTAGTTTATGTAAATTTAGATTGATTATTCATATGTGAGGATTTACTACCATCATTTTATCTTTTGTTTTCTGATTGCCATGTACCTCCATTGTTTCTTCTTTAAAAAAATATATTTTCCTTTTTATTGAATTTATTCAGGTGACACTGGTTAACAAAATTACACATGTTTCAGGTGTACAGTTCTACAACGTATCATCTGTACACTGTATTGTGTGTTCACCACCCCAAGTAAGTCTCTTTCCATCACCATTTATCCTCCCTATACCCTCCTCCACCTCCCTCCACCATCCCGCCGCAATCACCACACTATTGTCTGTGTCTATGAGTGTTTTCTCTCTAATCCGTGTGTTTGGTGCTTTTCTATGATCTTTTTTTCTGTTTCATCTTTTTTTATGTTTTGTGTCTCAGATCTGGATTTTTGTTTTGTGGTTACCATGTGGTTTGTAATAAAACGTTTTGGATAAGATAATTCTTTTTTTTCCCCTGAGAGCATCTTCATTTACTTACTTAATTTCCATTCTTTCCCCCTTTCCTTTTATGTTTTTATTATAAAAACTTATCCTTTGCCCAGCCGTGATGGCTCAATGGTTGAGTGTTGACCTATGAACCAAGAGGTCATGGTTTGATTCCTAGTCAGGACCCATGCCCAGATTGCAGGCTCCATCCTCAGTGTGGGTCGTGAAGGAGGCAGCTGGTCAATTATTCTCTGTCATCATTGATGTTTCTATCTCTCTCTCCATCTCCCTTCCTCTCTGAAACAAAAATGTATTTTACAAAATATCCCTTTTTATGTTGTGCATTCATTACCAAATTGAAGTAGCTATAGATGCTTTTATTTTTTCTTTAACCTTTATGGTATAATTAAGCGTTTACATGCTAGTCTTTTCTGCTCCTGTCTGTTTGTCATCTTACTGAAAGTTTTGTGTATTTTGCGTTTTTGTTTCAGGTATAAGAGCTCCATTCAACATTTCTTATAATGCAGGTCCTGTGGTGGCAAATACCCTCAGCTTCTACTTGTCTGTGAAGCCTTTATGTATCCTTTATATCTGAAGGATAACTTCGTGGTATATATTATTTTGAGTTGGTGTTTCCTCTCTTTAAATATTTTGAATATATCATTTAACTCTCTCCTGATCCATTGGGTTTCTGCTGAGAAATCTGATGATTACCTAATGGGTGTGTGTGTGTGTGCGTTACTGTCTTTGTTCCCTGACTGCATTGATAATTCTTTTTTATCATTAACTTTCCTTCTCCAGGTTCGGAAAGCTCTCATTAGTTATTTCTTTGACTAGTCTCTGTTCCCTTCTCCTCCTCTTCTCCTTTTGGGATACCAATCATCCTTATATTGCCCTTTCTAAAGAAATCAGCTATTGTATAGTTCATTAATTTTTTAAAATAGTTCTCTCTCCCCTCCACCTGAATACTTTTTAGATTTTTATCTTCCAGCTTGCTAATTCTCTCTTTCATATGGTCTGTTCAATTTCAAATACTTTCCAATACATTCTTAATCTTGTTTACTGAGTTCTTCAGCTCCAAGATTTCTGGGTATTTTTCAGAGTTTCAATCTCTTGGTAACATATTCCTTCTGTTTATTATTTTTATTCCCAATCCCATTGAACTGCTTTTCTGAGTTTTCTTCAATATCATTGAGTTGTTTTTTTTTCATGACTGCTATTGGGAATCCTCTAGATCACAATCCATGTATTTGAGTTTGATTTCTGGAGAATTGTAATTTTCTTTCCACGTTACCATGTCGCCTTAGTTTTCACAGTGCTTATGGGTTGTTTCTCTGTTGGCACATTTGAAGCAGTGAACAGTTTTCTTATTTAGGTACCATTGTGATTTTAGCCATTCATCAGGTTGGTAATTAGAGGTCTTTCTTTACATCTTCCAGTAGATGGTGCTATAGTGCAAGTTTTTGTTTCCTCTTACCTGCACTGCTTGCACCTCCAATGTCGCAGTGCGGGGTGGGGATGCTCTCTGTGCAACTGGGAGTCAACCTGTGGGTAATTAGAGTGATGGGTCTCCTGGTTGTTGGGGCATCATCACCATGGTAAGGAGATGTGGCAGGTGGGAGGAGCCAGGTTTGCAAGCCTTCTGTGCTGCTGTCTGGTTCCCTATGGCTGCTGGTACCATGGCAAACCTTAGACTTATTTCTGCTGTCAGGGGGCTCTGCCATCATTGGGGGAGGGAGCCAGATTGTCTGGCACTGACTCTGCTGTTGCACATCTTACCCTTCATGGTGAAGTGGTGTTGGGGATCCTCTAACACTACTGTGGTCATTGGGATCATGGTAATAGTCACAGTGTTTGAGAAACCGTGTCTGTGGGCATTGTTCCTATTCCCGCCCCCCATCCTTTCTCTCCCATGCATTACAGTATGCTCAACTTCAGATGTGCCAATGCATGGATCTCTCAGGGATCCTAGTGTGTTGAACAGAGAAACTTATGTTGTATTATAGATGTCTGACAAGCTGTAGGCTTATGGGGAAATACTAAGAGGGTGTCACACTTTGCCATGATGCTGATGGCACACCCATCCAGGTTTCTTCTTGTTAACATTTGCAGGCTATGCCTTTCTCATCTCTTTACTTTTAATCTACATAAGTTTATATTCTAATTGGGTTTATTGAAGATTTAGTTGAGTTGTAATTTTTAACGCAATCTGACAAGTTCTTTTTACTGGTGTATTTAGTCTACTCATATTAAAAGTTACTAATATAATTAGATAAACATCTATCATATTTCTAGCTGTTTTATTTTTGTTGTAGGTCTGCTGCGTTATTTTCCCTCTTTTTCTGCCTTCTCTGGTTTTAATTGGGCAATTTATATGATCCCAGTTTATCTCTTCCATTGACATAATTTATGCATCTTTTCTTAAACTAGTTCAGTCATTATCTTGAGTTTTCAATAAGTAGACTGTTTATTTTCCAGTAATATTATACCACTTCTTGTGTAATGTAAGAATTGTATCCATTTTTGTGCCATTGTTCTCCTATATTTCATTTTGCATATGTTATAAACAGCCCATATATTACTGCCATTAATGCTTTAAACAAATAGTTATTTTTTAATACCCTTAAAATGAGAGAAATATGTTGTATTTTACATTCCTTTATATCATATACAAAGTTGTTCATTTCTTTGTCTAATCCAAGTTTCTAAACTCTATTGTATTTCTTCTGAAAGAACTTCTTTTAACATATCTGGCAGGGTAGGTATGCTGACAATTCTTTTCAGTTTTTGTTCATCTAATAAGCATTTCTTCTTTATTTTTCTAGTGATATTTTCAATTCGTATAGAATTATGGGTTAAATTGTTCAATAATTTAAAGATGTGACTCCATTGTCTTCTTGCTTGCATAGAAATTCCATAAAAAAACACACACAAGAATAGCTAGATTAGTTTTATAAATAGTTTGCAAACATCAACAAAACCCCCTCACTTTCTAAAAAGTCTTTTCCAATTTCTCTAATTTTACTTGTTGCAAAGGTAGAAGCTTTGTGATAGAAGGAAATCATTCTATTCAGCACCCTTTCCTTCTTACTGCACTCTTGCAAAATACCAGTCAGTTGTTGGGATTAAAACCATTTTATAGGACATGTTCATATCACTTCCTCAGAGAGCTCCTAGGCATCTTAGGGGATTCACTCACAGAGCCAGCTGGTTACTTAGCTCAGCTTCTAGTTGTGATGTCAGGCAATGTCTTTGTTCTCATCTCTGTAGGCCTGAAACTCACAAGAGCCAATGACCCTGATAGATTTGATAGTAGTTCTTTTTCTGTCAGATATACATTCAGGAGTTAGTGGGTTTTGGGATAGTTTGATGCTAGTCTTTGGGTTGAAGCAATAAGCTTGGCTTTCGTGCTTCATCTTATTCAGAGTACTTTGGAATGTTATACTCTGCAAGGAGCTCAACGTCTTGCTATCAGTAATTTCTTCCAGTCTACAAAGCCTGCCATTTCAACACAGACCATTTTTTTTGTCTTGGCTGTTCATTGTTTATTTTACCTGTTAATATTTTTTTCCATCATTGCCATGTGTTTGGAATGGCAGGTTTTCCATAGTATGAACTCACTCTACCATCTTGAGTGGGAAATCAATGTAAATCTTTCCCATGTGGATTTTACTCTTCCCTAATTCCCTAAATTTGTTTTTTTAAATATATTTTTAATTAATTTCAGAGAGGAAGAGAGAGGGAGAGAGAAATAGAAATAGCAATGATGAGAGAGAATCATTGATTGGCTACCTCCTGTAGGCCCCACACTGGGGATCGAACCTGCAATCTGAGCATATGCCCTTGAAAGGAATCGAACCCGGGACACTTCAGTCCACAGGCCGACACTCTATCCACTGAGACAAACCAGCTAGGGCCATAATTCCCTAAATTTGGTTTGTAAAATATGACTACATGCTTTCTTGACGACTCAGGCTTATTGTTATGACTTCATTTTTGTGCCAGGCTAGGAAGCAGTAAAAGTCTTAGATTTATTAATAGAATTCAAGCTTTCTTTCTGGACAAAAATAATCAAGCATCTTTTACAATTGTGATAAATCATCCTAACACATTGCGCACCAGTAGTTTTATTGCTAGCTTTACCCAGTGGCCAGATAAGTTGCTATTGAACGAGTACAAAAAACGTTTTACAAAGTATCATATTTTAAAAAGATATTAGCTTGTAAGAACATGCAATAAATAACTTCAAAATGCAATGGGTATTTAATTTTAAGGCGTGCCTTTAACATTTATGCAAAACACTGTGTAATATGAAAACACGCGAATGCTCGTGATCCGCCTGCAATGTGTTAACCCATGTTGGTGAGTATATTGATTTATAGTGGTGTACTAACTTTCTGTCTGTGTGGGTGGATAAGCATGGTCATTTATCCTGTGCACAAATGAAGATCACAGGGCCAATGCTATTCAAACTTGTGAAGTCAGTGAAGCTTTCTCTTTGTTAGCCCCATCTTTCTTCATGGTCTACCTTTTGTCCCATTGATGGTGGCCATTTTTCCAGTTCAGGCACTAAGTACCTTCTCACCTTCTGCTTACCAGCTCCCTCTCTGATGCCTTGACTGAAGCAGGGCAGTGTCCTAAGAAGAGCATGGGCTTGGCCTGATCTGGATTTAAATTCCATCTCTGTTTCTTCCCAGCCTGGTGAATTCTGGGAAGCTGCTCTCCCTCCTTGAGCCTCTGATTCTTCATCTACAAAATGGGCCTAATAAATGCCATCTATCAGGTAAAGCTGTGATGAAGAATGAAACAAGGTCATGTGTATAAAGTGTCTACCATAGTGAGCATCACATAAGGAACATTTAGTACTTAGTAGTTATCACTGTCACCAATATCATAATTTGAATGAATAGGAGGGACCAGGGCTAGCCTGTGTCTGATAGGAGTCAGCATTATACTTAGCGAGAAGGAGTAGAGTTATGAGGGTCAGAACTGGAAAAGCGTGTGGAAACGCTAGGGGTCAGAGAGAGTAGACAGGTTATGAAGCAGACACATATTGGCAAGGCATCTGAACTTCAAGCATGGCCTGAGGGTTTATGGTTAGGAAGTTGGTTTGGAGTACATGGTCTTGGGGCTGAGAGCTGAAAGGGCAAAAAAGGTCACCGAATGGATGAAAGAACCCGATGAGACCATCTGAGTCTGGAGTATTTTAGGGAGAGTGGCTTGATTTAAAAAAAAAAAAGTGCACAGGGTGATTGAGGCAGACAAGCAGACCTCCATGCTCTCCATGAGGCATAGTTGAAGCGGAACACATACTTCCACATATAACTTTATCAAGTCCCCCAAATCAACTGAAATTACTCAAAAATAATATTTGACAAGATTGAAAAAGCAGGAAAGGAGATAGATGAGTAGTAATTAACTGAGCAGACCCCAGAAGGCCACAAACTAGGAATCCTAAGCCCTAACTAGGAAAAGCCCCAAACCATCCTGATTTACTACTGTCCTTCTGCCCACCGGAAGAATCTTCAAAGGCTGCAACGGCTAACTCTGGAAGTGGAGGTGAAAGGGGGTGGGCACCAAAACAATGAGGGTGAAAACTCTTTAACAAGTAGAAGCATTTCCAATCCCCATTCTGCACTGTAAAACAAATAAATTGGATGCCATCCAAATGCAAAACATTTGTGCCTCAAAGGACTCTATCTAGAAAGTGAAAGGACAACCTCCAGCATAGGAGAGACATTTGCAAATTATATATCTGATAGTGGCCTACTTTCCAGACTGCATCAAGAACCTTAAAACCCAGCAACAGAAAAGACAAGCAGCCCAGTTTTAGGAAAGGGGCAAAGCAGTTGAAAGTACATCTGCTTCCCCCAAAGCAGATGTACAAATGGCCAAGAGGCACATGAAAGGATGCTCAACATCCCTAGCCATTAGGGAAATGCAAATCAAAACCATGAGGTACCACTCCACACCCACTGGGATGAGATTATAAGCAAAACAAAAGGGAAATGAGTTTTGATGAGGATATGGAGCAATTGGGGCCTCAGACGCTGTTGTCAGAACTGTAAAATGGAACCATCACTATGGAAACCAGTGGGCGGGTCCTCAGGAAGTCAAACATAGAATTACCACATGGCCTGGCAATTCCGCTCCTAGATATACACACAGAAGAACGGAAAACAGGTGTTCAAACAGAACCCTGTGCAGGAATGTTCACCGCGGTGCTACTCACAACAGCCAGAGGTGAAAATGACCCAAACATCCATCCACTGAGGAACGGATGCCCAACATGTAGTCCACCCATACAATGGAATGTTATTCAGGCATGAAAAGGGAATGAAGTGCTGATTCATGCTACCACCGGGGTGAACCATAATGAGACCATTATGTTCAGTGAAGGCAGGC
>NW_006297836.1:638504-647059 GCF_000327345.1 Myotis davidii
GACAGGGGAGGGGGTGGTCGAGGGTGGGAGAGGCCGGCTGGGTGGGGGTAGGCTGGGGTCTGGAAAACTCCCCCATCGCCTCTGAGCAAGTCAGAGCCTGGCAACGTCCCCAGAAGGCTGGTGTTCACTGGGGTGGAGTGCAAGACCATGACTCAGGCATCGTGATAGGGTGAAGGTGCAATGCCAACCCGCCTGCAGAATGGAGATGTGGGCGGAGTGGTTGGCATCGACTCCCATGGGGCAGTGGCTTTGACAGGAAGATTGAGGTCTGATGCGGGGGCGGAGGGAAAGACAAGGAGAAAGATGCAAAATCGGAATGAGGGTCATGAAGGATCAGTTTTTTTGGTCCTGTTCCCTTAGAGATGCTGAGAGACACCCTTAGCAACCTAGGTAAACAAGCTGTCACCTAGCAACAGAGGGTGCCTGGCCAGGGCTGACCCTGGATTCTCTATTTGCATATGCTGCTTGTACCAGGCAAGGTCTAACCCCTCAACATTTTTGCATGGGAACTGTGCCCCTGGAAAGGCTTTTCCCCCAACCCCTAGTTGGCGTGTATAACCTGTGCTCGACCAGGTTCTTCATCAAATCACTCGATTTACATATACCTAGGGAAGGGGGCCTTAGTTTCTGGAAGCCAGATTAATAACTGACTCTGATACCCATAATTTAAAGTGAATGAGACTTCTTTTTGTCCTATGTAGTTTGATTTTGATTATGGCTACTGTTTCTATGCCAGTGTACTAGTCTTTCACTGAACTACAAGGAAGATTTTCTCATTGCCGGGTACCAATGAGAAGCTGTCACAGCCCATCCAGTGAAAATCCACTACACTTCCAACTCCCAATTTTCTCCAATGGACTCTATTTGTAACAGCCTCTCCCAACTTCCCCCATTCCTCTATAAAGGAAGAGTTCCTCTCCTTTGTTCTCTGCACTTGCCTATGGTTTTGCCATAGTTTGTCCTGAATTGCAATTCTTTACCATTCCCCCAATGAGCCCATTTTTGTTGGTAAAATAACTGACTTAACTTACTGTTGTTTTTTAGTTCAACACAGTCATGGATAAGTTTCTGGATGAACATAAATTTTCATTTCTCTAGGGCAGTGGTTGGCAAACTGCGGCTCGCGAGCCACATGCGGCTCTTTGACCCCTTGAGTGTGGCCATGAAGTTTCAATTGCACTGTACGTGCGCGCCCGCACGTGGTATTTTGTGGAAGAGCCACACTCAAGGGGCCGCAGTTTGCCGACCACTGCTCTAGGGTAAATACCCATGAGTTGGACTGCTGGATCATATGAAAAGATTTCTCAAGCACCTACCCAATTAGCCTCATCCTCATACCCTAGAGGCAACCAATGTTCTTATTTTTAACACCACATAATAGTTTGGCCTGTTCTAGAACTTCAGATTAATGGATTTATACATGTAAGTATTGTGATAACATTTAAAATGAGGTTCATCCTCTTAATAAAAATTTAGTGTGCAATACATTATTGTTGGATAGGTACAATATTTACAGTAGATCTCTAGAATTAATTCATCTTGCTTATCTGAAAATTTATGCCCATTGATTAGTAACTCCCCATTTCTCCCTCCCCTTTGAACCTAGAAACTACCATTACACTCTTGGATTCTGTGAATTTGACCATTTTAGATACCTCGTGTAAGTGGGATTGTGTAGTATTTCTCTTTTTGTGAGTGTGGGAGGGCACTTAGCATAATGTCCTCAAGGTTCATCTGTATGGTTAAAGAACATCTTTTATAGACAGCATGAAGTTGAATCTTGCTTTTATTTACAGTGTGATTATCAGATTAGTCTTCTATGTTGCCAGAACTGAAAGTAAAGCATTAATATTTTAGAAATGTTAGAATCAAGTTTTAGTTGGAATTCAAGCTCAAAATGCTCTTTTCTCCCCTTTCCCCAACAGACTTTGCATAATGGAAGGTTTCCACAAGTTCATGTACTAGAAATCTGGGAATCAACACCTAGAGACCCATTCTACGTTTTATTCCAGATTTTTTTTTTTACTTGTACAATGGTTCATGACACTTAAAAATCCTCATTAAGATCCTGAATGTTTTTTTTTAAATTAATAGTGTTTCTTTATGCCTACCTAGGTCTCAAGATCCAAAGATAAAGGCAAGGGTTCTTTAAAAAGTCCACATAAGAATAAACTCAAAATGGATTAAAGGTTTAAATGTAAGTCACAAAATCATAAAAATCCTAGAAGAAAACATAGGTAGTAAAATTTCAGACATGTGTCTCCCCAGGCAAGAGAAACAAAGGAAAATATATATAAAAAAGGGACTATACCAAGCTAAAAAGCTTTTGTACAGCAAAGGAAACCAACAAAATGAAGAGACAACCCACTGTATGGGAGAACATATGTGCCAATGATACATCTTAAAAGGGGTTAATTTCCAAAATATATAATTTATACAACTCAACACACACAAAAAATCCAATTTTTAAAAATGGGCAAAGGGTCCTGACTGGTTTGGCTCAGGGGATAGAGCATTGGGCCATGGACTGAAGAGCCCCAGGTTTGATTCCGGTCAAGGGCGTGTACTTTGGTTGCGGGCTTGATCCCCAGTGGGGGATGTGCAGGAGGCAGCTGATCGATGTTTCTCTCTCATCGATGTTTCTGGATCTCTATCCCTCTCCCTTCCTCTCTGTAAAAAATCAATGAAATAATATTTTAATTAACAAAATGGGCAAAGGATCTGAATAGATAATTTTCTAGAGGACACATAGATGGCCAATAGACATATGAAAAAATGCTCAATGTCACTAATCATCAGAGAGAGACAAATTAAAACCACAATGAGATTCACCTCACTCCTGTCAGAATGGCTACCATCAATAAATCCACAAACAAGGATTGGTGAGGATGTGGAGAAAAGAAAACCCTCATGCACTGTTGGTGGGAACGCAGACTGGTACAGCCACTGTGGAAAACAGTGGAGTTTCCTAAGAGAAAAAAAGTAACTACCTTATGACCCAGTGATTCCATTTCTATGAATATATCCTATGAAACCCAAAACACCAATCAAAAAGAATATATGTACCCCTATGTTCATAGCAGCACAATTTACAATAGCTAAGATATGGAAACAGCTCAAGTGCCCATCAGTAGATGAATGGATAAAAAAAGCTTTGGTATATTTACACAGTGGAATGCTATGCATCTGTAAAAAGGAAGGAACTCTTACCCTTTGAGACAGCATGGAGGGGCCTGGAGAGAATTGTGCTAAGCGAAATAAGCTAGATAAAGACAAGTATCACATGATCTCACTCATATGTGGAATCTAATGAACAAAATAAACTGATGAACAAAATAGATCCAGGAACATAGAAGCATGGAACAGACAATAGAGTGGTGAAGGCCTGGGGGTGGGTGGGCCCAGGGTGGAGGGGGTCAATGGGAAAAAAGGGGGGACATCTGTAATACTTTTAACAATAAAGCTAAATTTAAAATTTTTTCTATTACAGTTGGTATACAATATTATATTAGTTTCAGGTGTACAGCACAGTGATTAGACATTTACATGACTTACTAAGTAATCACCCTGATAAGTCTAGTAGTACCCATCTGACACCACACAAAGTTATTGCAATATTATTGACTGTATTCCCTATACTGTGCTTTCCATCCCTGTGACTAGAGAAATAGCCCATTTGCTTTTTCTTATCTTTTTTTCCTCTTTTTTCTGGGTGTGGATCTCTCTCTCTCTCTCTCTCTCTCTCTCTCTCTCTCTCTCTCTCTCTTCCTCTCAGTAGACTCTTTGTGTAGATTCAAGACAATGAGAGTCTTGAATGAGTTTGAAGCTAGTAATTCTAAAACCCAGTGCCACTGTGAGCTGGATGCAGGCAATTGAGGAAGCACAGCACCAAATGGCTATTTTGGGACAATGTCTGAGCTGTACAGACTTGCATTTTCTACTTGAGCTGAGTTGCCTATGTCTGGCATTGTGCTGGAAGCAGCCCCAGAATTTTCAGGTGAGTTGATAATTTCTGATGCTCTCTCTTCTTTTGACACTAGGACAGTCCCCATCCCTATCCACCACACATTTAGTTATTTTTATTATTAGTTATGCCATTTACTTATTTAGATATTACTTATTACTATTGTATAGAAAACAATATCTGTGAGTTTACAGAGAAAACATGTGTGAGCTGATATTTCCTGCCATCACTCATCAGCACCACTGAAGTGGAAGGGGGCTACACTGAGCCAAAGTATTCTTAGAACACAGACAATGGAGCTAATTTGGGAGTGAAATGTAAGGGAGAATAATAAAATTGATGTTAGAAGAGGATAGAATATGAGTAGAGAATTTGTTTTTATTATAAACCCAAGAGATTCACTTGACAAAAGACCATGTTTCCCAAGTATTTCTTGCTGTTCTGGGAATATGAGGGTTTTATGTTTATTTGCAAGAGGAAGGTGCATGGTGTCAGAGAACTGGTAAAGCAAGAAAAGGAAGTCAAGAATAAACAGCCTATGAGGTCTTCTGAGAGACATACTGAATACTTCTTTTTCCCCAGGGGTCTAAGTATTGTTTGGCTTTTGGGAATGTAATGTTGCTGGGGCAGGTCTCTTCCTGTTGATACTGAAAATAGCCCCACAGCTCAGGGTACAGAAAAAGATTGGGTTCAAGACCAAAGACATTTCTAGAGAACAGAAAGATGGAGTCTACACTAGTAGAGCAAAGTAGACCTTCAACACAATGACCTTAGTCCAGATGTCTTGTCGGTGGGGGACAAATTTGCAGATTTTATTTGATTTGAAGATTTCATGCCTATAGTAGTATAATAGACTACAATTTGTCTTTCCAGTTGGTTTATGTACCACAGCTCTTGACATCCTTCCCTCTGCCGCCCTCCAGAGGTCTCTTGGGGACATTACATAAAGTGACACTGGCCTATGGCACAGATAGGGAAACTGGTGGAATAAATGGCAGATACAGGGGTGGGCAAAAGTAGGTTAAATAAACAGCCCTTATTACCCTAAGGTTAAGTAATAAGAAAGGATATGAAATAAAAACAATAATAGTAACAAATAAATAATACAATAATTAATAAATAAACTGTGTTTCATGCACTCACAACTGTAAAACCACTTTTGCCCACCCCTATATTTGACCACGAGAGCAAGTAAGTGGAAAAGCCAAATCTACTACTTTGGACAATATGATGATTAGGATTATCCACAGCATCACTTGGAGCTTATGAGACCACTGAATGTTTAACTGTTTTTCAGTTCATTCTGAAGCAAGATCCTGGTCCATGATTTAATGTTGGAAACTTATAGCTCCTGTTGATTATTTGAGTCAATAGTTTAGATGCCAAATTTAATGCTATTACCTATTCTCTTTTGTTTAATTTTTGATTATTGCATTTTTGTGGTTATTGACAGTTTAACAAGGTTCTTATTCCAACTCAAGAAAATATGATGATACCCAAAGTCACTAGGGTCCACAGCCAAATTCATACTATTATTTTCTTTTTGTAGAAGAGGAACTTAAGACACAGATAAGTTAAGTAATTGATGGAGGAAGAAAGATGGGGGTCAGTGCTTGTCTAGTACCAATTAGCAGATGTGAGGAGGGCATCAGAATATAGAAAATATGAGATGAGTTGAGGGGTCTGCAGCTAAGAAGTTTAGAAGTAGGTCAGGAGGTGGAGAGCACAAAGGATGGAGTTTACCTGTTCAGAACAGAGGATGCAAGGACCTGAGGACTGCCCTAGCTGGTTTGGCTCAGTGGATAGAGTGTCGGCCTGTGGACCAAAGGGTCCTGGGTTCAATTCCAGTCAAGGGCATGTACCTTGGCGTGTGCAGGAGGCAACCAATCGATGTGTTTCTCTCACATCAATGTTTCTCTCTGTCTTTCCCTCTTTCTTCCACTCTCCCTAAAACATCAATGGAAAAATATCCTTGGGTGAGCATTAACAAACAAACAAGAAAAGGACCTGAGGGCCATGGTCTCTCCTGACTGGGAGATGTTTACATTTTACAAGCGAAGGATTGCAGGCTGCGCTGGACTCTACCTTCTCCCCACAGGCCTTCCCTGGTGTGCAGGTCATAGATGAACTCCTTCCCAGATTTTCCCCATGAAAGGCTACATTGTATTCTGGAGCAGATTTTAGGTAGGGTCTGAGTTCTGTGAACTCATATACATACCTTTCTTATTCAGTCATAGGCTTATATCTTTTCCTATTAGATCATACATCAGAAATGGCTTTAATGACATGTGATTCTCAATAGAGTATACATATTCTGGTCATTTGAATAGATAGTGGTCTAGAGTGTAACGGGGAATTAAAATAAGCTAAATGTAGCAAGAAAGTTGAAGGCGAGTGGTTGTGCATGTATCCAAGGGCAGAAGACAACGGTGCAGACTTTGAAGTCAGAGAAGCCTGGATTTGACTTCTAGCTCCATAACATGTTTTTCTCTAATCACCTTTACCTTTTTGCTGATTCTCTGTATTCTGAAAGCATTTTTTTTCATGCTACCCCTCCTTATAATTTATATGATTTTTGTAATGGTGACTTATCTTTGTTGCTTCTGTTGGCTTAATCTGTTATAATCAATAGTCTTATTTTTCCCTTACCTTATTTCTCTAATCCTTTTACTTCTTAGTTTTACTTCCTAATTTGTTCCCATTTTAACTTATGCATTCTTAAGCATATGTCTTTCATCAACTCGGGAACTTTTTATTTCCAGCTTTAAATCTGATTATTTCTTCTGTTCTTTGAATGGTGGGCTTTTCCTGAGGCACATCAAATATCAACATGTTAGTTTTCCATTGTCTATCAAGTGTTTTCCAGTTCATTTTTATTAACAACTTGGTTTTATATACAAATACATTATTCTTAAATTATTTAAGACTCAATTTTTTTCAGCCAGTGTATATCAACTTTATTCACACATTTCCTTTTTACTTAATTTGGTTCTCTCCTTATTATGTCCGAGTACTGTTGCAAACTGGTCTTTTTAATTTATTTTTCAGTTACACTTTATATTCAATATTATTTTTTATTGGTTTGGGATGCATTTTCCCAAAGCTGAATGATTGAGAATGAGAGTATACTCTGAAGAATTCTTATCACTCTTGAAACTGTAAATAAAATAAATTTGAATTAAAAAAAACAAGAACAAAAAACACCACACAGCCAAATCAGCTTGCATGTAACATCCAGACGAAAAAGCCTTGAAAATTTAGAGTTTTTAAATGGAACGCCATCATACTTTTGGTCATATACATGATCACACAACACCAAAAAACCATGCTGATTTTACATAGTCGAGTTATGTAAGAGCTGTAGAAAGATTCCTACTACAAATATAGAAATGCGCCAAGAAATCAGTCATGATAATTTGTGGATTATAGGTACCTCTCAGAATAGATGCATACATGTGAATTCCAATGCACACCTGACACCTTTGCCTTGGACCCTCCAACCACATCCCCCAACCCCACATTGCACCTGATACATTTGCATTGCAGCTATCCGAGTAAATGATCTCTGTAGACTCATTGTCCAGCGTACTTGCATACTAAGTACACTGTCAAATTCAAATGAATGAATACATCTTGGAACTGTAGGAGAACTGTTTCTGCTTTCTGGAGCCTGACAAGTAGATAAATTATTCCCATTTTATAGATGAAGTAAATCTAAACCACATGTCAGGACTTTTGGAATGGCTTTATCATAGATTTAGAGCTGTAGCAACAACGATGTATGAAACCAAATGGTTCCCATGAATATGTATGGGGTAGATAAAACAGGAGAAATGGGGTGATCACATAGATAGTAGATAGATATAAAAATGCATCAAGAAATTAGTCATGATAAAAAAAAAACCCCACATAGCTTAAGTATTTAGACAGCAGTGCAAAATAAAATCCTGATAATGAAACAAAGATTGGGGTATGGGGTGAGGCGACTTGGGTGGAAGGGAAATGGGGTAAAAGGAGTCTCATTTTTATGTTGCAGTTTTTGGGGAAGCGAGCCGTGTGCTATGCTCCGATCTCATCACCCTGCTTTTTTCCTCCCGCTATTATGGAAAGAAGTCTTTGGGGTACAGGTAACTTTCAGTCAACTAGATTCCTATGGTGGCAAGAGGAATAAGCTAACAAGGATAGAACGGCGGCGGTGATCAATATCTTTTATTTCCCTCCAAATGCAGAGGCGGGCGCCTGAGGTCTGGCAGCAGGCAGTCACCAGGCTAATGCGCGTCATCCGATCCCCTGTCCCGAGGGGGAGATGGTTTCTTGCAGCACGAGGTGCAGCAGGTGGTTCTGCTCGGCGCTCAGCAGCGGCCACATCTCCACCTGCAGCGCCTTGACGGCTTCCGTGTCCTTCTCGTGGGCGGCCATGACGAGGGACTGGAGCAGCAGGAAGAGGTCTTCGGGGAGCTGGCCGCTGCTCTCCTGGCCCTGGCTGTCAAAAGCCTCCCAGGAGTACTTCTCCAGGGTGTGGGCGTGCTCCGGGAGCAGCTTGGCGGGCGGCGGCTGCAGGAGCAGCAGCAGCAGCACGCGGGACACCTCG
>NW_006297836.1:647567-648360 GCF_000327345.1 Myotis davidii
GCGTAGGGCAGGCACTCCTGGGCGCGCAGCTCACGGCCCAGCTGGGCGAACTGCTCGCCGGCCTCCGCCACGTTCGGCTTCCGCAGGAACCGCTTCTTCAGCTTGTTCAACACCTGCCGGTACCTGGCCAGGAAGTCCCCTGCATCCATCCCCAGTCCGGAAAAGCCACCCAGGCCGCTGGAGGACGCCGCCATGTTCCCAGCCCTAGTGCTTCCTCTGGGCGGACTTTGTGGGTGCAGGCAGCTGACAGTGACGTGCCCTGCGTCCCCCATCGGCCTCCCTCCCACAGAGCAGGCACAGGCGTCCCACGCCCTATCGTTGCCCTGGTGATATGTAAATATAGGATGCCCTGGGCGGGGCCTGATCTGGTACAATAAGTATGAACGAATCACGGGTCCTGGGGCGGGGCCTGGCCGCAAGCCCTCTGTTGCTAGGTGACAGCTTGTTTACCCAGGTTGCTAAGGGTGTCTCCAGCATCTCTAAGGGAACAGGACCAAAAATAAACTCCTGACCTGGCGTGACGCTCATTCTGATTTTCATCTTTCTCCTTGTCCCCGCTCCCCTTCACTCCTCAATCTTCCTGTCAAAGCCCTCTTGGAGTCGATGCCAACCACTCCGCCCACATCTCCATTCTGCAGGCGGGTTGGCATTGCACCTTCACCCTATCACGATGCCTGAGTCATGGTCTTGCACTCCACCCCAGTGAACACCAGCCTTCTGGGGACGTTGCCAGGCTCTGACTTGCTCAGAGGCGATGGGGGAGTTTTCCAGACCCCAGCCTACCCCGACCCAG
>NW_006297836.1:648596-660102 GCF_000327345.1 Myotis davidii
GGGATGCGCCTGCAGCCGATTTTCTGGGCCTCGTTGCCCGCCAGCTCCAGGACCGTGGCCGTCAGGTACTGGATGATGGCCGCCAGGTACACAGGTGCATTGGCGCTGAGGCGCTGGGTGTAGTGGCCGTCCCGCAGGAGGTGCTCCAGGTGGCTCACAGAGAAGGTCAATTCAGCTCTGCTGGTGCGGCTTCGGGTGCGGTTCCGCCTCTGGTGATCAGAAGACCCTCCGCGGCTTCTTTGCCCAGACATGATGGGCTCTGGGGTGCACTGTCTCCGACCCGCCTAGATCTACAGTGCGCTGTGGCGTGCTGCGGTGCGGTTCAGTGCGGTTAGGTTCAGGAAGATGCCAGTTGGTCTCAACCGCTCAAGATGGCCAGTACAGAGGCTCCTGCTCCGTATCCTCGCGACCGTGGACCGACCCCTCATTGGTCCAGGTACAGGCTGTATGACGCATAAGTTCGGTGAGGTCACTGCTTTCCCATTGGCCCTGGTGGGCCGGGGCCTGCAAAGAAGGGGTGCTGGCAGCGCCCTGCTCACCCTTGCTCATGGGACCCTCTCTTTGAGGGAACTCTCACTGTCCACTGGACAGGAATGTTGTAGAGAAAAAACATGTGGGATCCAGTGGCACCAGGTATAACTGGTGATGTTGGACAGCCAGCACACCTATCTGCTTCTAAAACGTTGGAACCTCCCCCAAAAGAAACCCCTGTACCCTGTGTGGCAGTCATTCCCACTGCCCTCCTCCTCTCCTAGACCCAGGCAACCATGAACCTGCTTCCTGTCCATAGAGGCTCGCCTATTCTGGAAATTTCTAGGGATGTAATCATAGGATACATAGGTGGCTTTTTGTGTCTGCCTACCTTCACTGAACATAATGGTCTCATTATGGTTCACCCCGGTGGTAGCATGAATCAGCACTTCATTCCCTTTTCATGCCTGAATAACATTCCATTGTATGGGTGGACTACATGTTGGGCATCCGTTCCTCAGTGGATGGATGTTTGGGTCATTTTCACCTCTGGCTGTTGTGAGTAGCACCGCGGTGAACATTCCTGCACAGGGTTCTGTTTGAACACCTGTTTTCCGTTCTTCTGTGTGTATATCTAGGAGCGGAATTGCCAGGCCATGTGGTAATTCTATGTTTGACTTCCTGAGGACCCGCCCACTGGTTTCCATAGTGATGGTTCCATTTTACAGTTCTGACAACAGCGTCTGAGGCCCCAATTGCTCCATATCCTCATCAAAACTCATTTCCCTTTTGTTTTGCTTATAATCTCATCCCAGTGGGTGTGGAGTGGTACCTCATGGTTTTGATTTGCATTTCCCTAATGGCTAGGGATGTTGAGCATCCTTTCATGTGCCTCTTGGCCATTTGTACATCTGCTTTGGGGGAAGCAGATGTACTTTCAACTGCTTTGCCCCTTTCCTAAAACTGGGCTGCTTGTCTTTTCTGTTGCTGGGTTTTAAGGTTCTTGATGCAGTCTGGAAAGTAGGCCACTATCAGATATATAATTTGCAAATGTCTCTCCTATGCTGGAGGTTGTCCTTTCACTTTCTAGATAGAGTCCTTTGAGGCATAAAAGTTTAGTATTTGGATGCTATACAATTTATCTGTTTTTTTTTCTTTGTCTTTTGTGGCTTTGCTTTTGCTCTCATATTTTGTTCCCGTTGCCTAATCCAAGGTCATGGGGATTTGCACCTATGCTTTATTTCAAGGGTTATATTGTTTCAGCCCTTAAGTTTAGGTCTGTGGCCCATCAGATTTAATATTTGTACCTGGTGTGAGTTTGGGGTCCATATTCATTCTTATATCTGTGGATATTGAGTTGTCCCTGCACCCCTTTTTTTTTGAAGAGATGTTTCATTGTTCCATTGAATGGTCTTGGTACCCTTATTGGAAATCAATTATTTATACATATATGAATTTGTTTATGATTCTAAATTCTAAAACATTGACCTACAATAGGCCTATCGTTATGCCAGGGCCACACTTTGTAAGATTGCTATAGCTTTGTAGTTAGCTCTGAAATTGGGAAGTGAGAGTCCTCCCACTTTGTTCTTCTTTGTGAGAGTGTTTTGGCTGTCCGCATTCCTTGCATTTCCATGTGAATTTAAGGGTCTGCTTGTAAATTTTCACAAGGAAACCAAGTTAGATTGTAACAGGCATGGCACTGAGTCTGAATATTGCCTTGGGGATTGTGGCCATCTTAGCAGTATTAAATGCTCAATCCACTAACACGGGATGCCTTTCCATGTACTTCGGTCCTCTTTCATTTCCTTCAGCAATGGTTTGCAGTTTTCAGAGTACAAGTCTGACATGTCTTTTGTTAAATTTATTCCTCAGTATTGTATTTTCTTTTGGATGATACTGTAAAAGCCATCATTTTCTTAACCTCATTTTTAGAATGCTCGTTGCTAGTGTATAGAAATACAACTGATGCTTGCACATTGATCTGGGCTCCTGCAACTTTGCTGAGCTCCTTTATTGTATATTTGAATAGGCTGTTGTGTTTTACTATATTCTTTAGTGTTATATATATTATATATGAACATGTCTGTGGATAAGATGGTTTTACTTGTTCCTTTCCAATTGGAATGCATTTTATCTAGCTGGCCTGGCTAGAACTTTGAGTATAATGTTGCATAGAATGTCAAGAACAAACATTCTTATCTTCCTCCTGATGCCTGGGGGAAAGTACCCAGTCTTTCACCATTGTCAATGGGATGCTCTTTATCAGGTTGAGGAAGTTCTCTTCTATTCCTATTTTGTTGAATTTCTTTTCATGAAAGGGTGTTGGAGTTTGTCCAATGCTCCCCTTCCCCTTACATCTATGAAATAAACGAGCATGAGATCCCCCCACCCCCTGCATTCTATTAGTAGGGTGCATTACATTAATTGCTTTTTATATGTTACATTCATGGGAGAAATCCCACTTGGTCATAGTGTCTAACAAATGGTCCATACACCTTTTGTTGAAAGCATAGGTGTGGACCAGGCAAGCTGCTTGATGGCAAGGGTGTGTGAGAGAAGGGATCTGTACCATGACGAGAAGCCAAAGCATTTGGGGGGACCTGCAATTAGTTTACTAAGACTGGAGAGTAGGGTGCCCATGGGGGCGTGGCTGTTGATGTGGCTAGAGTAGAGGCTGCAGGAGCCAAGATACGTAGGCTCTGGTCTGCTATGCTCAGGTTTTGGAATACTTTGTAGGCTATTATGAGCTCACTGTGGTCATTAAGCTGTGGAGTGGCTCATTCTGGCAGCTGTGTGGCAAATAGGATAGAGAGGCCTGAGATTGAAGTTAGAAAGCTACCGCAGTAACTTAATCAAGAAATGATAGATACTTAACTAAAATGATGGCATTGGTAAATAACTCCAGGGACAAATTCAATTTAAAAAATAATTTGGCTGACAGATCTCAGAGGGGAGGATGTGGGGGGGGGGGTTGGAGGAGATTAAGCAAAGTACATATATGCTTATATGCATAGCCCATGGACAAAGACAATAGGGTGGTGAAGGCCGGAGTGGGGTGTGTGTTGGGTGGAAGGGGTAAAGGAGGGGGGAATGGGGGACATCTGTATTACTGTCAACAATAAAAATAATAATTTGGTTAGTAAAATGACACATAATAGGTGCTTGAGACATATTTATGATACTGTTGACCCTAGCTGGAGACTTGGTGATTCTTTTTTTTTTTACTACATTTTATTGATTTTTTACAGAGAGGAAAGGAGAGGGATAGAGAGTTAGAAACATCGATGAGAGAGAAACATCGATCAGCTGCCTCCTACACACCCCCTACTGGGGATGTGCCCACAACCAAGGTATATGCCCTTGACCAGAATCGAACCTGGGACCCTTCAGTCGCAGGCTGACGCTCTATCCACTGAGCCAAACCGGCCAGGGTGACTTGGTGATTCTTTTATTCATTCCTTCAATTTATTGAATGTCTACTATACATCTGGGACTGTGGTAGGCATTGAAGAAATACCGATGAGCAATGTTCATCAGGTTCCTGCATGTAGTATGATGGAAGATATACAGACAAGGAACCTGACAATGAAAACACTATATTGTGATATGTGCTATGAGAAGGGAAGTTCAAGATGCTATAGGAACATTTAGGAATAATTTAGACGGGTTTTGCTGTTTGGGACATATTCCTGGAGACATTTGTGTCCACGCTGAAGAACAAATAGAAGTTAGCTGAGTGAAAGAGTAGAGCATTAGTGGAGGAGCGGAGGAAAGCTCTGGTATAACTCCTCGAGTGCAGGGTGAGATGAGTATGGATTTTGGAGCCATTACTTGAGATATGGGCTAAAGGTGAAGGTCCTGATATTGGTTGGAAGATGAGTTCAGTTTGGAGTATGTCAGTTTGAGATGCCTGTGTGATATTCAGATGGAGATGAAGGATAAATGGTGTGGGAATTAAAGAGAGATGGAGGTCAGGGCTGGAGATATAGATTTGGGAGTCATTAGGATAATTCTGGTGGACATGATGTACAGGCAGTCCTCGGGGTTTCGTGGTTACATCGCTATCTCCCATTTATTTAATTAAAAAAACAAGTTCCGTCATTTTGACATATGTACATATGTGCTTTATGTTTTTTTATTTACCACAAGTAAAGGTCAGGAACTGTTATATTTCTTTTATTATTTTTTTTTTTTACTGTTTCACTTCATTACGGCTGTGTATGTGCTCCATGTGAGTGACATAGGTGCTTATATAGGTGGGCGTATTTCGTTGCGCCATAGGAATGGATCTCCCAGAACCCAAGGAGCTACTGTAGTGAGATCGTACAGGGAGAGTGTATAGAGAGAACATAAAAGGGGACTAAGGATGACTTCTTTTAAGGGGCTGGAAAAAGAAGACAACTCTTGGAAGGAGACTGAATGAGTGTCTGCGCAGATAAGAGAGGACTGAGAGAGAATCAAACCAGAAAGAAAAGGGCGGGGGGTCAGAAAAAGACAGATTTTACCTAGCCGGCTTGGATAGAGTGTTGGCCTTAGGACTGAAGGGTCCCAGGTTTGATTCTGGTCAAGGGCACATGCCTGGGTTGTGGGCTCAATCCCCAGTAGTGGCGTGCAGGAGGCAGCCAATCAATGATTCTCTCTCATCATTGATGTTTCTATATCTCTCTCCCTCTCCCCTCCTCTCTGAAATCAGTAAACAATATATATTTTAAAAAGAGGAGAGAGAGAGAGATCTTTTGGATTCTTATATTTTCCATCTTGTCTATCTTTTCCATGAGAGTCCTTAACATAGTAATCATAGTTAATTTGAGTTTCTTGACTGATAATTTCAACACCTGTATCATATGTGAACCTAGTTCTCATGGTGCTTTGTCTCTTCAAATTGTATTATTTCTTGCCTTTTAGCATGTTTTTAAAATTTGTTGTTGTTGTTGTTGGCCAGGCATGCTGTATAGGACAGGAGATTCTGAGGTAAATAGAACTTCAGGGTGAATATTTATATCAGTCTGGCCAAAGATGGTTTCTATCTGATGTTTGCCTCTATGAATAAGAGAGGCAGTAAATTTCTCTGGTGTCTTGTTTTTGTCTCCCCATTCCTTTGTGCTGCACATCAGAGACAGTCTGCCTCTTGCAGCTCTCCCAGCTGTAGCCCACTTTTATTTTAACCAGAGGCATATTGGTTGTATTATATGTGGGAGGAGGACATTCTCTAATCTTTGAATTATGTTTCAGTCTTCAAAGTGAACAGTGGGCCTATGTCTTGGGAGTGCGGCCTTCACAAGTCTTTTAGTCCCTTTCTCAGGTGTTATGGTTTGAACTGTATGCCCCCCAAAGATATGTTAATATCCTAATTCCTAGTACCTGTGAATAAGACCTTATATTTGGAAATAGGGTCTTTGAAGGTAACCAAGATAAGTTGAGGTCATACTGGATTAGGATGGCCCTAAATCCAACAATTGATGTCCTTGTAAGGAAAGAGAGATTTGAAGGCACAGAAGAGGCACAGGGAAGAAGGCCATGTGATGATGGAGGCAGAGAATGTAGTGATGTTGCCACAGGCCAAGGAACATGAAGAATTGTTGGCAACCACCAGAATAGATTTAATGATAACCAGAATCTAGAAGAGACAAGGAAGAGCTCTCTCCCAAAGTCTTTGGAGGGAGCATGGCCCTGCCAATGCCTTGATTTCATATTTCTAGCCTCCAGAATTGAGAGAGAATAAATTTATGTTTTAAGCCAACTATTTTGTGGTAATTTGTTATAGCAGTGTCATGAAACTAATACACTGGGATAAAGCTTCCCCGCCCCCTCTTCCACGTAATACTTTTCCTGGTGGTAGCCTTTGAAGCTCTCTCTTGTACCATGAGGCTTTCTTTTCTTTCCTATTTTCCCTTATGTGATGCAGGGAGATAAGAGTGGGGCTGGAACAGTGTTCCCTTTTTCTAGCTGGGATGACATTTTACTATTGCCCAAATGATTTTTGTCTTTCTTGCAACCTATAGGATAACCTTGGAAATAAATGGCTAGAGGTCCTTAGAAAGTATTTTCAGTCCACATAAAAAGTATCTGTTATTGCAAAACAATGTGAATATATGGAACACTATTGAACTGTACACTTAAAAATGGTTATATTAAATTTTATGTTGTTTTTATCACAATTAAAAAGAAAGTATTTTTCCCCACACATCTTACCAAAATCATCTCCATGTTGTTGTCAAGCACAATTCAGAGGCTTGGAGTCTGTGTGGTGTCAATGGATGGTTAATGGAAGTAAGCTTTTGAAGTTGGGCTGTTGAAGGGCCCAGTGAATGACTCTTCCCCTCAGCAGGTCCTGGATCCTGCTTTGCAGGTAGGACAAACTGTGGCACATCCTAAAACATTCAAGAAGAAGAAGAAAGAGTTAGTAGCAACATAAAACAACTTTTGTGAGCCCAAGAGAATAAGACTACATAAAAAACTGTGTAAAAGAGTAGATTTTGTGATCTCAACTACACAGGATTAAACAAGGAAGAAATTCCAAACAGCTAAGCATAAGTGGTCTATAACTATTACTTCTACTTATTCACCAGCCATTCTGATTTTATGCCTTGCAATGTTGCTTCTACCTCACTATCTAAGAAGTGGTTCTTTTATTAATTTTTAATGTGTATTGAATTTATTGGGGTGACATTGGTTAATAACATATGGGTTTCAGGTATACAATTCTATGCTACATCCTTTGTATATTGTATTGTGTTCACCCCCAAAGTCAAGTCTCCTTCTATCACCATTTATTCCCCCTTTACTGTTCTCTATCTCTCACCACCCCACCTCCTCTTCCCTGTGGTAATCACCATAATGTTGTCTGTGTCTATATGAAGCAAAAAAAACCCCAAAAGAACAAAAAATCTGAGATAGTTCTTTGAAAATTCACTATTTTTTTCTTTTTGTTAATGCTCATTCAAGGAGATTTTTTCCATTGATTTTTAGAGAGAGTGGAAGACAGAGGGGAAGACAGAGAGAAACATTGATGTGAGAGAAACACATCAATTAGTTGAACCCTTCACGTGTCCCAACTAGGGCCCCAACCAGAGCCCAGGCTAGGGAGGAGCCTGCAACCAAGGTACATGGCCTTGACTGGAATCGAACCTGAGACCCTTTGGGCCACAGGCCAACGCTCTAGCCACTGAGCCAAACTGGGTAGGGCTAAATTTCATTAATTTTAACCTTCCCACCACATATAAGCATTGTTTTTCAGGTTCCATCCTTCTGGGCCTCTTCACTTATGACAGTATTGATTGCCCTCACCCTGGCTCCTTGGAGCTTTCTTTCCCACTGATCATGTGTGACTGTGGGCAAGTTACTTAAACTTCCAGTGACTCCATTTCCTATTTTGTAAAATGAGGACAATGATAACACTTCCCTCCTGGGTTTAATATGAGCACTAAAGCACTTAGAACTGTGTCTGTCTCATACTAAGACCTATGTATGTTAGCTGCTATTATCATTATCATCATCACCATTATTATGGTTGTTGTTAGGAATAAACTATATCTCTTGATAAACCTGCTTGGAGTTGGGAACTCCCTGAGTGTGATGGTTTCAGGAAGGTTAATAAAACAACTTCATTTGGATAAGGCCTTAAAAGGAATTAATTTGTCTTGTGGGAAAAGAGAAGATATGCAACTGCAGAGAAGTTGAACGGTGCTTGATGTGAACCTTGTCAATAACCCCCTAAGGTCACTAAACCCACAAAATGCTTATTTTTTGGTAAAATATGTTTTTATTGATTTTAGAGAGGGGGAGGGAGAGAGTTAGAGAGACAGAAACATTAGTGAGAGAGACACATTGATTGGCTGCCTCCTGCATATCCTGCACTGGGGATCAAGCACACAACCCAGGCATGTGCCCTGACCGAGAATCAAACTAGGGACCTCTTGGTGCATGGTCAGTGCTCAACTACTGAGCAACACTGGCCGGGCACAAAATGCCAATTTTGAGTGGATGTGTGCATGTGTGTGTGTCATGTAAGCTGATGCGGGGACTAAATTTCATGTTGATGTGGGATGAAACCAATCACATACCAGAGGACATAGCTAAAGACATAATATAATAGAATTTTCTGATGACTAAGGGATGTTCTGAAATAACAGGTTTGGAAATCAAGAGCTAAACTAAAATTTATTGAGAGTGTATGGGTGGTGGCAAGGAGAAGAGCATAAAGTGGCCTCTGCTGATATCTGGGTTATGTTTATTTTTTCCATAGACTCTTGTTTTCCAAACTCCTACCTATGGGTATTGTCTATTACAGAGGCTATCGAACTATGGCCCATGTCTATTTTTATATGGCCTACAAGTTAAAAATGAATTTTACATTTTTAAAGGGTTGTAAACAAAAATAATGAAGACTAGGAGACCAAGACCATATGTGGCCTCCAAAGTGTACAATATTTATCTGGCCCTTCGAAGGATAATAAAATTCCAACCCCTGGTCTAATGCTCAATTCTTAATCAAATACTCTTATTCTTTTATAATGGACTAGAGGTTCAGTGCATGAAATTTGTGCATGGGATGGGTGGGTCCCTCAGCCTGGCCTGCACCCTCTCCAATCCAGGACCCCTGAGGGATCGGGCCTAAACGGCAGTTGGCCATCCCCCTCGCAATCCCGGACTGCTGGCTCCTAATCGCTCGCCTGCCTGCCTGCCTGCCTGATCGCCCCTGACCACCTCTGCCTGCCAGCCTAATGCCCCGAACTGCCCTCCCCTGCTGACCTGAATCCCCCCTAACTGCTCCCTCCTGCCGGCCTGATCGCCCCTAACCACCTCTGCCTTGGCCCCTGCCACCGTGGCTTTGTCTGGAAGGATGTCCAGAAGATGTCCAGTCTAATTAGCATATTACCCTTTTATTAGTATAGATTACTCCCCACCCCAAACCACTCTTAAGCAAGTATATTAATTCATTTATTCATTATTTCACCCAACATATATTACTGAGTACTGGAGATATAAACATAAATAAGTCAGCAACCCCAGTCACCATTCAAGAACCTCACAATCTAATGAGGAAGAAAGACAGATATAGGGTGATAACCAATACTATCTACGATAGTTGTAAGCACAGAGTACAGTGAAAAAGCACAAAGGAAAAAGCAGTTAACTATGCCTGGCAAAACTGGGAGGACTCCATGCGATCAGAGTTCTTTGTAGAACTTAAAAATTAGCCTACTATATTTGCTCAAACATTTAATTAACTCACCCCTAATGCTTTGGCAGGGCCAGACCAAATGATTTTGTGGACCTTATATGGCTTATGGGTTGGATATTCCCCACCCCTGACCTAAATGATTCTTAAACCCCATGTACTACATTATATCTCTACTTATCACCATCTAAGTTCAGGTCCACTATTATTTCTCACTCAAAGACTGTAATAGACTCTTAATTAATCTATCCATATACACACACCTTCAATTCAAACTATTGTGCACACTGTAGGGATTGAACGAAAAGAAAACAGATATGTCAGTATGTCATTCCCTTTGAGTGGATTGCTAGGGTCTTCAGGGTAAAGTCCAGTTTCCTTATCATGTTATGCAATGCCTTCCATTACCTGGTCCTGAGCTACTTCTCAGCCTTACTTTCTGCTGTTTATGTCTTTGTACATTATTGCTTATAGTTTCCCAGACCCACTAAATGCTTTCATGATTCTAAGAAACTCATGTTCATGTTTTTATTCCCTCAAACTGGAAGCCCTTCCTACTTTATCTTTTATTCATCCTCAAGAATCATCTCCTCTAAGAAGTCTTCTCTAAACTTCCAGAATAAAGTCGTATCTCTTTTGTTCTCTCATAATACTGTTTATGTCTCTATCTTTCTTCTTAATACATTTTGCTAGAATTATGTTTTTATGTCTTTCCTCCTAGAAATACTTACCTGCTCCTCAATAGAAAGACACAGGTCTCATTAATTTTTATACTCTAATATCTAGCATGGTTTCTAGACATAGTAAAACTGCATAAGTGTTTGTGGGAATTGGATTAAATTACTTTTCTTCCAGCTTCATAGTCTCTTTAAATCTGGTAAGCTGCTTGTTCTGAATCTTTACTTCAATAATAAAAATATTGAGAAACCAAGATGGCGGCATAGGTAAACACCTGAAATTGCTGCCTCGCACAACCACTTCAAAACTACAACTAAAAGACAAAATGTACATCATCCAGAACCATGGAAAGGCTGGCTGAGTGGAAATTCTACAACTAGAAAGAAAGAGAAAAGCACACTGAGACTCAGAGGAGGTGCGGAAGTAAGGTGCAGAGGTACGGAGGTGCACACAGAAAGGGCTGGCAACTGAGGACATGGTTATCTTTTTCAATCGGGAGGGAGTCTCAAGCTCCTGACTGCTCTGAACTCCAGTTCTGGGTGAGTCTCTGGTGACCCAGACTCATACAGGGAGAAACTGGACTGTATGACATCAGGCGGAACTCGAGGGTGGTTTTCTCTCAGAGGTGCTGGCAGCGATTACCACGGGACAATGAGACCTGGGGCCTCTTAGGGCAGGGCTGAGGATCAGCCATAGCTGTTTGCTCCAACCTGTTGATTCCCTGAGACCCCGCCCCACCCAAGCTGTGTGCAGAAGCTTTTGCATATGAAAAGCCTGGCCCTTTGCAATCTGAAAATTACCTAACCAACTGCAGCTGGGTCAGAGAGAACCAGAACATCCAAAAAAAGGCTCAAGGCCCCACAGCAGCTTGCATTGCTTCATAGCTGGGCCTCATCTGGGCACCTCCAAATCCCAAACAAAGAAGAGGGATCTGCAGATCTCTCTGTAGCTCCTGCTGGGTGGCCCCAGGCAGTGGCTGACTTTGCACCTCCCTGGAGACCCAAAAGCCAGTGTACACAGTGATCAGTGTGAGACCATACCAGATTACAACTCTTCACATCCATAAGTGACACACTCAAGGGGCAGACTCAGTGAGCACCAAAGCCCCACTGAAGCAAGTCCTGCTCCATAAAGGAATTCTCCTGCACAGCAACTCTCCCACTGTACTTGCAG
>NW_006297836.1:661165-682896 GCF_000327345.1 Myotis davidii
AAGGGGTGTGGAAGGTGCGGGAAGAGACTGGACAAAAATCATACACCTATGGATGAGGACAGTGGGGGAGGTAAGGGCAGAGGGTGGGGTGGGAACCGGGTGGAGGGGAGCTATGGAGGGGGGGGAAGGAACAACTGTAATAATCTGAACAATAAAGATTTAAATAAAAAAATAATAAAAATATTGCCTATGTCAAGCTAAAGGTAGGTTTGAAACAGCCTATCAAAACTCTTCCTTTGCCTATGGTCTGTTAATCGTTACTCTTTGAGTATGCTAATAACTTAATTAATTAATATACAATTGTATTAATTATCTAATCCATCAATATGGGTTCAAAATTATTTTTCATGAGTGTGTCATAAAAGATGTTAAAATTTTGATGAAATATCAGTCATTTTCTCATTCCATATTTCTTCTATACTTCCATAAACTACATCTAGTGATCTTGTCAGAAGTAAAAATTATATTTGTGTGGAATCTCTTTGTTGATAACTTTGTAACTTTCTAAGTACTCACTTACTTGAAAACTTTTCCTTCTTTTTCTTCGTTATAAATGGTAATGTATTTACATTAGCCCAGTCTTTTTTTTCTTTAAAACTTCTATACTTTATTTGTAACCCATAATTTTATATCAAGTCCAACGATCAATCAAGGTAAGGATAAACTAAACACATTTTTATTATTATTGAGGTCACATTGGTTTATAACATTATACGTTTCAGGTGTACAACGTTATAATTTGACATCTGTGTACTCACTAACCAAAAAGTGTAGTTTCCATCCATCACCATATATTTGACTCCCTTTTCCCATTTTGATCTATTATGCCCCCATTCCCCACTAGTAACCACCAATCTGATGTCCATATATATATATGATAATGAATTTGCTTTTATTTTGTTTTGTTTATTTTTTGTTTGTTGCATATTTCAAATATGAGTGAAGTCATATGATTTTTGTCCTTTTCTGTCTGATTTATTTCACTTAGCATAATACTTTCAAAGTCCATCCCTGTTGTTACAAAATGGCAATATTTCATCTTTTTAATTCCTTGATCATTGAGAGTAGTTTAGAATATCGTCTGAGTTGCAACTTATCCAGGACACACATACTTTTTTCTTTCTGAGAACATAGTTAAAACGTTGTTCTTATTGTTTTTGTAAATATATATTTATCCAAGCCAGAGGTAATTTGGGGCCTTATTTTTCCAAATACTAATCCTTTCAGCACATGCCACCTGTTACAGCCATTCTTCTTTTCCATATGTAATATTATACTTTTAAAAAAGGAACTATGAGCTCATTGTAAAACTTCCTATGCAGTCCCATGGTTTCACTCATTTCTTTTTTAATGGAATAATTTGCTGTTTCATAGTCAAAATTATGTTTTTGAGAGCATCCCAACCTTAAGAGTCTAAAGCCATCTTAATGTAAATTAAGGTCCAACAAGTATCAATCACAATAACAAACTTTTGGAGGCCAGCCATAGCTAGAAATTCTAGTCAGAATAGGCAATTACATAATAGGTCAGTCTGAATCTTTTCATGGTTATTACTAAGGAAGAAGCATTACCTCTTGAGAGGCTTAAAGCCAAGAGTCCATTTAGTTCCTGTCAATTTTTCCTTCCAAATGTCTCTCAGATTTGTCCTTCTCTTTCCATTCCTATAGATGCCTTCATCACTTCATGCCTGGACTACTGCCATAGACTAGATGGTTTCTTTGCCTCCAGTCCATCCATATTCCCATCCACTTTCCATACTATTGCCAGATTAATCTTCTTAAAACACTTTCATCATGTCACTCTCCTGCCTGAGACCTAGCTCTAATGTCACCTTCTTTGTAAAATATTCCTAACTCCTCTAGGAAGAGTTAGCAGCTGACTACTCAGTGTTTTCACAGCTCTTTTTGCATTCTTTTACTAGTACACTTACAACAGGTATAATAATTGGCTGTTTATTTTTCCTTCCCCATTTGGTGAGAGATTCTAGCGGGCAGGCAAAAGGATTAAGTCATCTCTTTCCAATGACACTCAAGGCTTTACATAATTGGCCTTATTGATCTTGCCCTCACTGCCTCAAGGCCTTCACATATGTCGTTTCCTCTGCCAACCATGTTGTCCCTCTCATTCTTTTTCTATTCAGTTTTTGGGTCTCAAATTAAATATAAATTCATTTTTAAAAACCTTCCCTGACATCCTTATTAACGAATTAACTAGCTAATCAATTCATTTAAGCAATATTTATTAGGTGCCAACTTTCTGCCAGGCACTATTTTAGGCCCTTGGCATAGATATATCACTGAACAAAACAGACAAATTTCCTGTTTTCATGGAGTTTATCTTCTAGTGGGAGGAGGTAGACAATTACAGATAAACAATATAAAGGAAATTATATAGTATATTAAAAGTAATAAGAGCTTCAAAAACCCAGCAAAGTAAAGGTGTATGCTGTTAAGTAGCAGGACTTTTAAACATGGTGGTCAGAATAGAGTTCATTGAGAAAGATAATATTTGAACAAAGAGGTAGCTTGTCATGAAAATATCTGGTGTAAAGTAGACCAGTGTAAAGGTACTAAGCTGCAATTGTATCTATTGTTGCCAAAGAAGAGTATAAAAAGCAGTGTGGCCCAGCCAGCATGGCTCAGTGGTTGATTGTTGACCTATAGAACTGAGAAGTCAAGGTTTGATTCCCAGTCAGGGCACATGCCGGGGTTGTGGGCTCGATCCCTAGTGAGGGGGCAGGAAAAGTAATAGGAGGTGATGTCAGAAAGGAGCAGATCACAAAGGGCCTTCTATACTAAAACATAAAAACTTAGATTTTTTTACTCTGATAAAAATGACAAACTGAGATCCAAGATGGCGGCAGATAGGTGGAAGTTACTTTCACCTCCTCCTAGGACCAAATTGGAATTAAAACTAAAATATAAAACAATCAATCTGAATAATCAGCTGAAGACGAGCTTAACAGAAGTCTTATAACCAATGATTTAAAGAAGAAGCCACCTCGAGACTAGTAGGAAGGATGGTATCATGAAAAGGGCTGGCTCTATACCCATGTGCAGTGTCTGAGAATCCAATGGGCTATCTCAGCTGCAAACGTCCCCCCTGGGGAGCCTGAAATCTCAACCCCAAACCAGGCTCCCCTGCCTAGAGCGCCAGAACTGGGAAGTGGAGCCTATATAACATCTGGCTGTGAAAATCAGCAGCATTTCTGTCCACCAGGGAGATGCCGATCTGCTAGAAAGCCAGACACCCTCCTAATGGGTCAGTGCACAGAATCTCATTGGCAACCACTCACCCTGGGCTCCAGTGGAGGGAGGGAGGCTCAAAGCAGAGTGGAATTGTGTGAGAAGACTGGATTGTGTGGCCTTGGGGAGAGTTGAAGGGACAACCACCAGGGTCACTGTGCTGAGGCCCTCTTCCACACCAAAGATGCCATCTTCCCTGGGTCTAGCCCTTCCCTCCAAATGGCATTAGCCTGGAGGAATGCAATGGCCTGGTTCCTTGTCACCTTGCCCTTCAGAGCTCATGCCCTGAGAAGAAGTCAGCTGACTGGGCCCAGGGTATAGAGGTTTGGGTGGACTCAAGGGTGTCAGAGACTGAGTTGTGTGGCTCTGGGGTGGGGACTATTCCATCTGCATTCCCACTGGCCTGACCAGTGCCACCACTTCATGGGACATCCACTATTCCCACTCTCCTGACTTCTTGCTGCCAAACTCCAACTCTCCAGGAGTTCTGGGTAGAATCTCAGAAAGATTGACTTTGTGGCTCCAGGTCAAGGGCCACTTATCCCTCACATGCCCAACCAGTGCAGAATGCTCACTTCCCATGGTCAAACCTTGGTCTGTTTGGGTCTGATGAACTCTGCTGGGCTCCAGCAGAGGTAAGGTGACTCAGAATGGACTGGAATCCTACAGGGAGAGATTGAGTAGTGTGGCTCTTGGGAGAGGCCAGGAAGGACAGCCACCAAGGTCCCTGTGCTGAGTCCTTCTCCCACACCACTCACAGATGCCATCTTTCCTGGGTTGAACACTCCCTTCCATACCGCATCAGCATAGGGGAATGCACCAGCCCCACCCTCCAGACTCCCCGTGGCCCCACTCTGCTGAGCTCTCAAGTTGTGGAGGAACCTGTTGCCTCTGGCCAGACTGGGCCCATGGTGCAGACTTTCTTGGAAGGCTTTCAAGGAGGTCCGGGCAGACTACAGGTGGCAGAGATGAAGAGAGAAAGGCTTAATTGTGTGGATCTAGGGAAGGGGCCATGTTTCCCTTGCTTGTCTGACCAGCACTACTATTCCTGTATAGAACCCTCCCTCCAAATGTCCAAATCTTTTAGCCTGATGAGCTCTGCTGTCCTCCTCCAGACGACTCCCTAAGACCCTGCCCTACTTACCTCAAAAGTCTGTGTTCACCCGGCGGGTGACAGCTGGCCTTGGTGTACCCTGGGACTTTTGCTGAGTGGCCTCAGACTTAGCACTGGTACCGCCTTTGAATTTGTATCAATCTGGTGAACACCGCTCACCCCTACCTAGTGACTCACTGAGAACCTATCTCATGCAACTCACATACCACCAAAGGCCCTTTTAGTGACTGAGCCTAACAGGCAACTGGTAGGTGGAGGCAGGTGGAGGTGAATTACGAGGTGCTTTAGACATTTTGCTGACCTTCCACTGGGCTCCGTGCTGGTGAAAACGTTGCAGATCTTTTTTACATGAAAGGAGATGAACACTGTTAAATATACTTTATTTAGTATCCTGTAAGAGAGAAGCAAGAGTTTAAAAGAATGTGGGGTTTAAAAAGCATTGACAACTGTGGCCCTTGGTGAGAAACAATAATGTCAAGCAGGACATGGCGAATTTCATCAGTGCACCTATTGTAAAGAGTATGGCTTGTGGTTCTGGGAGGCAGGCAGGACAGGTTGAGGTAAAGTTTATGCCTAACAAGGGTGGTCTAGGGCAGTGGTTGGCAAACTGCGGCTCGGCAAACTGTGGCTCGAGAGCCACATGTGGCTCTCGAGCCACAGTTTGCCGACCATGGGTCTAGGGTCAAGAGTATGGGGATCTTCCCTTTTGGTTTTCCTGGTGTGTCCTTGTCTGCAGTGAACAGACCTCATGTTTATGCATGCCACAAGACATAATGTCAAATGCAGTGCCACAAAACATCTTTAAGTGACTTATTCCATGAGTCACAGAGGCACACTGGGATGGTATTATGGTACAGGCAGAGAATTTAGGATTGGATTTGGGAACACAAGTATACTTCCATCAGGACTTACAACTGGCAACTTAAGTATACTTCTTTCAGTATACTCACATACATACATCAACCACACATTCTATGTCCATTTGGTAAGTCTGCTGAGCACAGGTGTTGGTCTGGTGTTGCTTCTGGATGAAGCCTACTGACCCTGGTGCGCACTGGAGGGGGCACCCTTACACCCTAGAGCAGCGGTTCTCAACCAGTGGGTCGCGACCCCTTTGGGGGTCGAACGACCCTTTCACAGGGGTCGCCTAAGACCATCGGAAAACACATATATAATTACATATTATTTTTGTGATTAATCACTATGCTTTAATTATGTTCAATTTGTAACAATGGAATTGGGGGTCACCACAACATGAGGAACTGTATTAAAGGGTCACGGCATTAGGAAGGTTGAGAACCACTGCCCTAGAGAGAATGACTTTACAGCAGGGACTACCGACCTATACTTTGGGAGTGGCCTTTGGCTGCTGAGGACTTGTAGTATACCTATGGACAAGGCACCCCATCACCCATGTGGAGTCTCCTGTACTGTTGTGTTGGAGAAGACCCTTTTCAAGATGCATAAATGCTGTGGGATAAGATGTGGTATAAATGAAGAGCACCCCTAAGTGCCTTTGCATCATTATGAAATCTGGGCGGCTGTGATGCATTGTTAGAAAAAAAAAAGTTCCAATAGAAGCATACATGTTAGTGTTAGTGCCTTCTAGTGAAAACGGAACTAAGGCTTTATTCATGTATCTGTGCATGTATATGTTTTTCAGGGAGAGTAAGTGGAGCAAGATGACTCCAAGGCTAGCAACTGAACTTTTGTGTTCTGTTAGCTTATCAGTTGGCATCCTTAATATGAAAGGAGGCAGCTTCTTTCCTCAGGGCCATACTTGCCATATATATTGTCTACTGGTGCACCATTATCTCCTCCAACATCACACCATGGTGCTACTGGAATTACTGATTGAAGGACAGACTTTATGAAGGTCAGGTATTGCAACCCAAGGAGGATTTCCATCAGTGTCTAGGTGGAAGGTTGTAAGCATTGATAAAACCAAAATCGAAACCATCAGAGATAGTCCAAGGATGACCTACTAATATGAAAAGATAAGATTGTGGTCAGGAGACAAAGAAGGTTACCATGAGTGTTCAATATGAAGGATGAGGAAAAGGTTCTAACAGGAGAAACAAAAGAGTTTCTGGAGAGTCAAGTGGGAGATGGGCCAGTGTTAGTCAAATGGAATGACTTATGATTTCCCTATGAATGGCCACTTATGTGCCAGGACTCCCTTTTTTTATTGTTTGAAGTACATGATGAAGAAGTGGGTATGTGTGATTCAAGGAGACAAACTATTCTAGTTGGGGGGGGGGGGGGGGGGGTGGGTGTGGGTTTCAATGTCCTGACCATGGTATTGCTCATAATACTTTACTTAGAATGTTCTCTTTATGTAAAATCTCTATTGACTTTTCAAAGGCCATTTCAAGTCCTATTCATTGAAAGAAGCCTTCCTTACCTTACCCGGACTACGCAGATTTATTGTCTTTCCTGACGATCAACAACATATACTGTTGGAACCAAACATGAGGGTATTATCTTGAGTGAATTGACCTAATTGATTCAAGAATGTAAGCTTTGATTCTCCAGATAGACTGTAAATTCCATGAGGTCACAGAACAAAGTTCTTTGTAATCCCCACAGGCCAAACATATACTAAAGACTCAATGCGTTTTTATGTTAGTTAAATTAAGTCAAGACCCAAAAATCATTGATTACAAAATATTCACAAACACTTGGGCAATGGCCACAGCTAGAAATTCTAGTCGGAGCAGGTAATCACATGTGTCAACTTCAATCTCTTCATGTTTACTACAAAGAAACATCCTCTTCTGAAAGTCTACAAGCCAAAAAACTAGGCATTTTGATTCCTGAATGGCTGGCAGTGACATTTGAGGAGAATGACTACATTAGGGATTGGGAAAAACAATGACTTTGCCTCTCCTTTTTCTGAAGCACAAGAATCATGCTAAGAAATTGAAACCACAAATGTCTATGTTTTAGCTTCAACTGTAAAATAAAGCAAAACAAATTATCCAACTGGTATAGGGTCACTAAAAGACTGAAATCTGCGCGGCCAGGCATGACTCAGTGGTTGAGAGTCGATCTATGAGCCAGGAGGTCACGGTTTGATTCCCAGTCAGGGCACATGCCCAGGTTGCAGGCTCGATCCCAGTGTGGGGTGTGCAGGAGGCAGCCAATCAATGACTCTCTCTCATCATTGATGTTTCTATCTCTCTCTCCCTCTCCATTCCTCTCTGAAATCAATAAAAATATGTTAAAAAAGACAAATGACAGATACAGAAGGCATAAAATCAGTAAGAACATAGCTGAACTCAACAACATCATCAGCCAATTGTATATAATTGAAATCTATAGTCTACTTCATCCAAAAATGGCAGAATATATCTTTTTCTCAAGCTCACATGAATCATTCACCAAGATAGATCACATTCTGGGTCATAAAAACACACCTTAACAATTTTAAAGAATAGAAACCATACAATGTGTACAGAAATATAACTGGAGATCCCCAAATATGTGGAGATTAAACAACCCACTCTCAACCAATGGTCAAAGAAAAAAATCTCAAGAGAAATGTAAAACTGCTTTGAAATAAATAAAAAGAAAAACACAGCTTATCAAAATTTGTGGGATGTAGCAGTTTTAGTGCTTAGTGGAAAATTTACAGCATTGAATGCATATATTAGAAAAGAAAACAGGCCTAAAATCATTACACTAAGTCACAGAAGACCACATACTGTATGACTGCATTTGTATGACATGTTCAGAATAGGCAAATCCATAGGCACAGAAAGCAGATTAATGGTTGCTAGGGGCTGGGGGTGGTAACAGGGATTAAGTGCGAATGGGTAAGAGAGAGATGTCACTGAGGTGATGGAAATGTCTAAAACTGCACTGTGGTCGTGGTTGCACCACTCAACAAATTTACTAAAAATTCTTAAAGTTGTACACTTAAAATGAGTCAATTTTATGGTGTGTAAATTATATCTTAATACACAATTTTAAAAACACCCTAGAAAGCAGAGGAAAAAGAGTTTGTCTCTTGGACATTATATTAGGAATAACACAGAGCTCATTAGGCTCTTGTATGTTGTTGCTGCTGCTGTGGTGATGGTAGGAGTGGTGGTTTTCCCATTAAGACTGAGGGTCCAGCAATGATTTAGATCTTCTAAAACAAAAATTTCAAAATCACTAAATACCCTGGCCAGTGCAGCTCAGTCCTCCCATGCACCGAGAGGTCACTGGTTCGATGGTACATACCTGGGTTGTGGGCCCAATCCTCAGTAGGGGGCATGCAGGAGGCAGCTGATTGATGTTTTTCTCTTATCAATGTTTTTCTCCCTCTCTCCCAAAAACATATTGTTTAAAAATCACCAAAAAAGAATGATTCTGGCTGGAAAGCTGGAGCAGCAGTGGCAGGCAAACAGAAGTGGGTGGGATTTAAAAATACCCAGGAGGCAGCAGTGACAAGATTTGGCACTGATTGGCTTCAGGGAATGGGGAAGAGTGAGGATGCCTCCCACTCAGCATGCTTCAAGTTGAATTCCTGTTGTCCTCCCGAACTCACTGTCCCCTGTGCTGCCAATCGCAGCGAGTGGATCAGCATCCTGGCACAAAGTAAGCATGTATCGATTGACTTTGGAATAAAAGAATGAATGAACAGAGTAAAAATATGCCCAAAGCATCCCCCAGGTCCTGCCAAACAGCCAGCCCTAGACTCAGCCTCAAGGATGACTCAGCAGACGTCTGCCACCACTTCCCTCTCATGGATCAGCCTTTGGGAAACCATCAGGTCCCGGTGCATTGATCCAGGACCACCTCCCCCCTTCCTGGCAGGCAGAAAACACAGCTGCTAGAGGCACTGCAGTTGCTGAGTGATGTTTGGATATTTTACTGCTGTTCCCAGGGTTGCCAAGCAGAGATGCACAACTGCTTGTGGTTCCTAACACAGATGCCAAAGCAAGGCAGTGATCCATCCCAGTCCACACTTCGCAGATAAAAAATGCGGTGGGTACCCAAAGGATGCCCCCAGACTCAACCACCCCAGTGAACATTCCCTTCATCACACTGGTTATGAAATAAAGTATAACCTCTCTATGTATGGTGGTCAATAAACACATTCACCTCTCATTTTGCAGATTATAGTGCTTTGCATAATATATGGTTGTCATTCTCATTATCACCAGTTCCTTCATGCAGAGGAGTCAGAATGACACCACAATGTTGGTTCATGGTGATTATAATTCTTCTTTGCCTTTACAGTTAAGTTCATGTAAAATAAATTGTATGTAGTTTTTACTACCGTGTTTCCTGAAAGGGCAATACCAAGGTAAGAAGCAACTCTAAAAACTGCTGTATGGGAATGGATTATGGAAGTATTCCTACATGTGAGAGCTGAAGGTTTTCTTTCAGCGATTGGGTAGGCACACTAAAGTCACGCAGGTCTTTTCTGATGAGACACGCTAAGCAGTGTATTATGTTCATTGAGCACAAAACATTTTGGTCAAACAATCATCCAGTTAAAATCTTTAATAGTAAAGCATTCACAAGAGCATTCTTCAGAGTTGCCATTCAAACTAAGCATTGAATGGATGTTGTTTCCAGTGTTCAGGGCAGGCAGTAGTATTAAAAAGGCTTTTCAGAGTTGTTTTCATTAGAGAGAGAACTTCCTTGCCTAGCTTCCGCAACGCCTTGCCCTGCCACTCCTGACTTGCAAGGCATCCTCGCTCAGGAGGGGCAGACAAAGGGTAAAATCTGGGCAGAGAACATTAGTGGATATTAGAACGAAAGAAAAATCAGTGCTGCAAGGTCGTGCAGGCAGCCACCTTCCTCTCCACTGCCAAGCAGAGCGAAGCAGAGAGAGGGCAGGGACTTGCTGAAAGCCCGACACCAAATCAGTTTCAGATCCAGGACTGGGAAGTCCGATCGAGTTTAAAACAATGTATACTGGGCGCAAGTCCCAAGGCGGGCTTGCTCCAGATCTTGCAGCTGTTTTCCAGCGTTAGGCCCATCTGGCCCTGCGCTGATCTCGGGGCGGACTCTTTGTCGCGCAACTGGCACGAACCGTGACGACGGACGGCCCTGCAGCAAGGCGCGAGTGGCCTCTTTCTCTGCCAGGGTTCAGGTGAGTACCGCCGCCGACGGGCCCGAGCAGCTGGGGGGGGCGCCGCCGTGCCATCCCGCACTGCGCCAGGCCTGCATGCAAGCGCCCGGGCAAACCCCACCCATCGCACCCACCCGGGACACCCCTTCCCGGATCCACGGGGCGGGACCCACCTGTGCTGGAGATCGCGACTCCCAATTCAGCAAGGCGGAAGGAATTGCAAGTAAGGAGAGCCTGGGGAGGCAGCCTGGCGCGCCCGCCCTTGGCTTTTGCCTAAAAAACAGTCGGCCCCACACTGGCTTCCCCGAGCGGGTTCAGGCCCAGCTGGGAGCCTGGAGGCCCCGCCCCGCTCCTTCCGGCCGTGCAGGGTGGGCTCCTCGCGTGCCCGGGACTTGGCCCACGGCGGCGGCGTAGCAGAGCCTCCGATCCAGAAGGATGGGAATGGGGCGGACGAGTCTGTTTAAAAGATGTTGGAGCCACAGGCTCAGAGAGAATAGGCGGACCCGTAAACTACGCTGCGTGTAAAACGCGGGTCGCCTTGCTTGCCTTTTCAATGCGCCTACCTAGTCTTCTCACTACGCTCCTATTCATGGTGGCTTAACAAGGTTTGCTGGATCTAAAATTCTTTCACTATCCTTCCAGCACTTTCTTGAACTTACGTCACATATCATTCAATGCGGGACTCCCACTAATTCAGTTGAGCACCTTGAGGGTGCAGGCAGAGCGCTAAATCCAGTGAGCACTAGAAGGGAAGTCACCATTAGGAATGCATATTTCATGCGCGTAAAAATTAATGAACAATACATATTACAAAGAAGGACCAAAAAGTGCACCGAATTAGCAGTGCAAGGGCAATCCAGGGCAGAGGAATACATTGAGACCGAGAATAAACAACGTACACAATCTATAGAGACACTGGAAAATGGGAAACAGCAGCATTTAGTTATTGGAGATGAAAAACATTAGGCTAATGTCAAAGAGGTAACAGCTTGTAAAAGTTAGGATCAACAAAAGAAGAAAAGGCATTCATGCTTTGCCCCTACTTGTCTATTGGAAAAACTGCTACTCATTTTTTTAACTCAATTTACATGTTACTTCATCTGTAAATCCTTTCCTGTATTTCCCAAATAAATTTATTTTCTCATTTTCCATGGGTCCATTATGCCCAGTGAGTCCAGGACAGGCCTTAAGTATACCACATCATTCTAGATTATAGCCTCTCTCTTTGAATGCTTGTGTCCTCCAATGAAAGAGTAGCTTTTTGAGAGCAGAAAATGTGTATTTTATTTTTTAAAAAAATATATTTTTATTGATTTCAGAGAGGTAAGGAGAGGGAGAGAGAGACAGAAACATCAATGATGAAAGAGAATCATTGATTCGCTGCCTCCCGCATGCCCCCCTCTGGGGACGGAGCCTATAACCTGGGCATGTGCCCTGAATCAAACCATGACCTCCTGGTTCATAGGTTGACACTCAACCACTGAGCCACACTGGCTGGGCGAAAGTTTTTATTTTAAAAATTTATTTTCCAAGACCCTAGCCCGGAACCTAACATATAGCATTTATTTATTTATTGAAAATTGTCTAGAACCAGTGAGTAGACAGAAAAAAAGCTGTAGCTAGGATGTGAATTAATATACAGAGCAATACCTGAATAAGGTGAGCTACTAGGCTGACTCAGGTTGGTTTTCATGCAACAAACATTAATGAGGGCCTACTGTGCACCAAGTGCCATATGAAACTCTGGGTGTAAAATGGCAAACAAAAACAGGTAGAGTCCTCACCCTTATGGAGTTTAAAGAACACATAAGAATTGGCCAGGCAAACAGGAAAAGGAACATTTCAGACAGTGAACAGCATAATCAAAGTTCCTGTAATAGGAAGGAGCATGACAGTAGCAATTAAAGTGAATAAAATCAATAAACGTAAGGTGAAATGAACAGATAGAAAGTACCCAGAAAGAGGCAAGAGGTTGATAGATAGAGGCCTGTTTAAGAGTTGGAAAAAGAAGCCAGTTTTCTTCGCAATAACGCTGGACTAAGTGTTTTATAACAGACACTAAAGGTAGATAATATTGTTGTTCCTGCTTTAAGGATAGGGAAACGGGGGAATGAAGAAGTTAAGCAATTTCGCCAGGATCACACAGCACTTAAGTTTCAGGGCTGAGATTCAAACCTAGGTAATTTGGCACCAGACCCAAGGGCAGGAACTGTAATAAAAGCACAAGTAAAAACTACAAAGAACTCTTTCACAAAATATGGTCATTGTTCCCAGATATTTAGCATCTATGAGAAACAATACCCTGGACTCGAACATTAATGCTCTAGACATAAGACTTTGGCATACACATTGGTTGGTATTGGCGCCTTCGGTAGGTGATACCATCAAGCAGCAATCTTAACATTAGGCATCAGCAGCAAGCCAGAGCAGAGGAGGAAGAAAATAGCAGATGCCCTGAGCGCTACATTGTGGAACACACATGAGAACTTGAGCAAAGGACTTCACCTCTCTGACCCTTAATTTCCTATTTCACGAACGGGCATAGTAATATTTATATCAGGATTGTGATGAGTAAATGAGACAGTGTGTGTCCAGTACCTGGCTATATCTTACACCCAGTAAATGCTCTGTGGGGATTAGCTGCTACAATGATGACTATTACTATTATATGATGTAGTTTAGTGACTGAAGGAGGGGAGGCATGACCAACCAGGAGAGATGTGGTTCTGGTATAATTTGAGGAAGGTTACATGTTAATAGCAGATGCTGACTAGGTGGTAAAAGAAAAGTGTATTGCCTCCTCTGTATCAATTGCATCCTTTCCCCCTCATTTTTAGTTAGCACTTACTATTTTGTGTTGTAATTGTTTACTTGTTGGTTCCCCTTATACGATTTGTGTACGTGTGCGTGCGTGTGTGCGTGTGTGTGTGTGTGTGTGTGTGTGTGTGTGTGTGTGTAGCAGCTAACAGTGTCTGGCCCACAGTGGGAACTTAAAGAATATTCACTGAATGAGTGGATTAATGTCCAAATAAATATCAACAGGTACAAATGTGCTACAAAATAAGGGGAGAGACGATAGTATCTGGATCCGTTTATGGCCTTCCTGTGTTTCTAGAACATGTCAGGCTTATTCCTGCTCTACTTCCAATAATACAATCTGCTCATCTATTTGTCTCCACTTGCCCTGATAGCACTAGGGGCCAAGAATTGGCATTTTTTTTCTATAAAGGGTCAGATAATAAATACTTCAGGCTTTGTGGGATGCATACATTCTCTGTCTGCTACTACTCAATTCTACGTTTATTGAGCAAAAGCAGCTACAGTCAACACTTAAATGAAAGTGTGGATGTGTTCCAATAAAACATTTGGCCTGTGGGCTTATAATTTGACAATCCCTGCACTAGACCAAATTAGCACCATCTCTTGCGTGGACTATTGTATACGAATGATGTGTGGCAACTGTCATCTTTGGCCAACATCTACATCTTGGTTTGTCCAGCATCTTAATGAAGATGCCATGCTCTCTAATCCTGTTCATACCTTGAGTTGTTGAAAAGCGGTTAAGACAGTGTGCTATAATGGTCCTTAACCAACTAAGAGCAATCTTTGAAAAGGTTAAAAAAAGAAGGAAAGGAAAAAATGAAGCTTTATAATAAAATGAACTTTGGTCATGCAACTGAAAGTGACTCTTAGCCAGAAAATAAATATTCTGGACACAACACAATATTGAATTTGGTGGAGGCTTTGGTCTATGACAATTCTACTACTAACTCTATACAGAAACAAATAAACACTGACATTTAAAAAAAATCATCTAGGCCATGCAAAATGTTCCTCATCTACCAATGGAAAAAAAATGTGTTAAAAGCTGAAAGTATATTAATTTGTGTCTGAGGATATGAGCAGGATGTGAGCATTTCTGACTCTCAACAGAAATATGATTCAGCACAAACTCAACATCATTCGGCACTTGGAGTGATGATGTTGTATGTCTTGATTGTGATGTTGGTCCCACACTGTATACATTTGTCAAATTCATTGACCTGTACAGTTAAGATTTGTATATTTAACTGTGTATAAAATAACTTTGATCAAAAGTAAGTTGGAAGAAAGGATATTTGGAAGCTAACAGCATCATCATGAGGTCTGGAGAAAGAGGCATAGGGCTGTTTCCAGGTTCAACAACCAAAAATTCACTGTACAACTGGTGTGGTGAGGAGAGCTCTTTTGATATCACAAAACACTAGGTACCACTATTTATACCACTGCTACTGCTGTAACAGAAACTTTCCTGTAGTCAGTAGTGTTGATGGCTGCCACTTCTATACTGGACTCAATTTGGCAACTATCATGGCTGCTCACAGAGAAATGATGAATGTAAGCATGTACAAACAACTAAATTTTGTGATCAAACTCTGCCACAGTCATTATTGTCAGTTTAGTTATTTTCCTGACGTTATATGAGTCTACAGATGATGTATTAGAGAATTGTACCCCTGAAACTTATAAATGTTATTAACCTATGTCACCCCAATACATTTTTAAAAACTAATAAAAGGAAGTAATATAATTGACATTTGGAGATGAAAAGATTTTGACACTGAAGCCCCTTGGGCAATCACTTGTAGCCAGAGTCTACAGTGGACTTATATAAAAGAAAATGAATTAATAATGATATCTGAAGAGGAAGAAAGAGACACACAAAGTGAGTTTGGAAAAGTAAATAGTTTTTAACCTTTATTTTAGAAGATTTATTCCATGCATATCCTGTATTATAAATGACTTTAAATCCATTTTGGATTTGAGTCAAGAAATGCATAAAACAATGAAAAAGTATATTCTAGTCACAAAGGCATATTACTTTTTCTCTTATTACCTATTACTTCCTTTCCAGTCTCACTGCTGGTAAGGCAAAGACTCTGCAGTCTGACAAACCTAGGATTCTATCCTGGTCCTCTTGTATTGCCCACCAAACTCTTCTTGGATTTTCCTTTGTTTTACCACTCCCCGACTTCCACAAGTCTTCCCTAGATTAAACATTTTATGAGAAACTTAAACTGTTTCTCATAAAATGAGTTGGACTTCCATCGCATGCCAAAAGGAAACATTGTCTTCAAGAGTCTGGAGGCCAAGTTCCCAAATGGTATCCTGTCCACTCAGAGAGTCAGATTGATGTCAGCCAAGGTCTCCTCCTTCCAGTATGGGCTTCATTAGGGTATAAGCAGTAGTGCTGGGCCCAACTTCTGTTATTACTGACTTCCTGGGCAAGAGACTCAGGGTTTCTGGAACTCTAGAGCAGCCCAAGCATTCAGGATGCTCTTTGTGTATACCCTACCTGATGTCACAATTTCTATACATCTGAGAGAGACTTCTCCAACAGAGCAGTACAAGAAACCCTTGCACTGCACCTGCTCTGCCCATACTTTTACTACAAACTCTCAGCAGCCAAAGACCACCTTGAAGTGCAGGTTGGTGGTCACCATTATAAAGTCAGCCTCTCTAGGGTATAGGCACATCACATCTAGTTTTTTTTTTTATAACAGAAATATCTTTTTTTTTATTGCTTAAACTATTACAAAGAGCTCTTACCCGCCCCCCTCCTGCCCTCCCACCCTCCCCGGCCTTCCTGCTGTAGTTTGACAATCTGTTCAAGGCAGTTCTGCCTCTGTATCTATTTTTGTTCATAAGTTTATAAATCACATCTAGTTTTGAGGCATTTTTTTTCCTTTCAAAAAATTGTTATTGATGGCAAATTTGAAATCTACACGAAAGTAGAAAGAATGTTATGATTCCCACATACCTTACCCCCAGCTTTGACTACTCAATTCATGCCAAGTTTTGTTTCATCTAGATATTCTGAAGCAAGTCTCTTATAATTTATCATTTCATCTGTAAATTTTCCAGTATGTAGCTTTAAAGCAGCGGTTCTCAACCTGTGGGTAGCGACCCCTTTGGGGGTCGAACGACCCTTTCACAGGGGTTGCCTAAGACCATCGGAAACCACATATATAATTACATATTGTTTTTGTGATTAATCACTATACTTTAGTTATGTTCAACTTGTAACAATGAAAATACATCCTGCATATCAGATATTTACATTACGATTCATAACAGTAGCAACATTACAGTTATGAAGTAGCAACGAAAATAATTTTATGGTTGGGGGTCACCACAACATGAGGAACTGTATTAAAGGGTCGCGGCATTAGGAAGGTTGAGAACCACTGTTTTAAAGTATAAGGACTTTTTTATTTGCCATAACCACAATACCATTATTGCACCAAATAATATATCCCTAATATAAACAAATATTCAGTCAGTATCCTAATTTCTAATTGTCTCATACATGTGACAAATCTTTTCTGTTTTTCAGTTTGTTTGATTCGACCCCAGTAATGTACAGAATCTGAAATTGATCAGTTTATCTTTTAAATCTTTTTAAATGTCGACTTCATCTCTCTTTCTTCTGTTTTACTTAATCCTTGTCATATGTTTATTGAAGGATTGCTTATCTGTATTTTCACAAAGTCTCAATTTTGCGGACTATTTCTGGACTTTTTTTTATTAAATCTTTATTGTTCAGATTATTATCATTGTTCCTTTTTTTCCCCCCATAGCTCCCCTCCACCCGGTTCCCCTCCCACCCTCCTCCCTCCCCCCCCACCCACTGTCCTCATCCATAGGTGCACGATTTTTGTCCAATCTCTTCCCGCAGCCCCCACACCCCTTTCCCCACCAAGAATAGTCAGTCCACTCCCTTTCTATGCCCCTGATTCTATTATCATCACCAGTTTATTCTGTTCATCAGATTATTTATTCACTTGATTTTTAGATTCACTTGTTGATGGATGTGTATTTGTTGTTCATAATTTGTATCTTTATCTTTTTCTTCTTCTTCCTCTTCTTAAAGGATACCTTTCAGCATTTCATATAATACTCCTTTAGCTTTTTCTTATCTGTGAAGCTCTTTATCTGACCTTAAATTCTGAATGATAGCTTTGCTGGATAAAGTAATCTTGGTTGTAGGTTCTTGCTATTCATCACTTTGAATATTTCTTGCCACTCCCTTCTGGCCTGCAAAGTTTCTGTTGAGAAATCAGCTGACAGTCGTATGGGTACACCCTTGTAGGTAACTGAGTTTCTTTCTCTTGCTGCTTTTAAGATTCTCTCTTTGTCTTTTGCTCTTGGCACTTTAATTATGATGTGTCTTGGTGTGGTCCTCTTTGAATTCCTTTTGTTTGGGGTTCTCTGCGCTTCCTGGACTTGTAAGTCTATTTCTTTCACCAGGTAAGGGAAGTTTTCTGTCATTATTTCTTCAAATAGGTTTTCAATATCTTGCTCTCTCTCTTCTTCTGGCACCCCCATAATTCGGATGTTGGTACGCTTGAAGCTGTCCCAGAGGCTCCTTACACTATCTTCATATTTTTGGATTCTTTTTTCATTTTGCTTTTCCAGTTGGGTGTTAATTGCTTCTTTGTATTTCAAATCATTGACTTGATTCTTGTGATCCTCTGGTCTGCTGTTGGGAGTCTGTATAATATTCTTTATTTCAGTCAGTGTATGCTTAATTTCTAGTTGATCCTTTATCACAATATCGAGGGTCTCACTAGATTTCTTGAGGGTCTCATTAAGTTTATCAGCGGTTTCTAGAAAATTCTTGAAAAACCTTATAAACGTGATTTTGAACTCTATATCCAGTAGTTTGCTTTCCTTCATTTCTGTCATTTGTGTCCTGTTTCTTTGTCTCGGCATTTTTTATACTTCACTGTGTCGATAGAGTGGCTTTCTGTGCTAAGTGTCCTCTAGGGCCCAGTGGCTCAGCCTCCCCAATTACCTGAGGTAGACACTCTTGGTGCACCCCCTTGTGGGCTTTGTGCACAGTATTGTTGTAGTTAAGCCTTGATTGTTGTAGGTAACACTGGCAGGATTTGACCTCCAGGCCAATTGGTTGTGAGAATCAGCTGTGTCTACAGTGGGAGAACTTCTGTGCTGAAGACACCCTTCTGGGGCAAGACTTGCTTCAGTGGGGCTTTGATGCTCACTGAGTCTGCCCCCTGAGTGTGTCCCTTATGGATATGAGGAGTTGTAATTGGATGGTCCCACTCTGACCACTGGGTACAGTGGCTCTTGGATCTGAGGGGCTAATTTAGCCTCTGCCTGAGGCTACCCAGCAGAAGCCAGCTGTAAAGCAATGCAAGTTGCCCTGGGGCCTTGGGGCAGCTGCAGTTTGTTAAGTAATTTTCAGATTACAAAGGGCCAGGCCTTTCATATGCAAAGGCCTCTGTGCACGGCTTGGGCGGGGCAGGGTCCCAGGGGATCAACAGGGCGGGTGGAGTGAGCTGTATGGCTATTCTCAGTCCTGCCCTCAGAGGCCCTGGCAATCGCTGTGAGTGCCTCCAAGAGAAAGCTGCCCTCAAGTTCGGACTGATGCCAGACAGTCCCGTTTCTCCCGTATGAGTCTGGGTCCCCAGAGACTTGCCCGGCACTGGAGCTCAGAGCTTGAGAATTCCTCCCGATTGAAAAAGACAATCACCAGCCTGCTCCGCATGCACCTCCGCACCTTTGTATTTTATTTCCGCACTGCACCTCCTCTGAGTCTCGGTATGCTTTTCTTTTTCCTTCTAGTTGTAGAATTTCCACTCAGCCAGCCTTCCTGTGATTCTGGATGATGTCTGTTTCATCTTTTAGTTGTATTTTTGAAGTGGTTGTGCGAGGCAGCAAACTCCGGTGTTTACCTATGCCACCATCTTGGTTTCTCCTTTTCCAGGAATGTTTTAAAAACAGATTTATTGAGATATAATTCACATACCATACAGTTCACACATTTAAAATTCAATGAATTTTAATGCATTCACAGAGTTGTGCATTCATCATCATAATCAAGTTTAGAATATTTTCATTACCCCAAAAATAAACCTCATGGCCCTAGCTGGTTTGGCTCAGTGGATAGAGGATTGGCCTGTGGACTGAAGGGTCCCAGGTTCAATTCTGGTCGAGGGCACATACCTTGGTTGCAGGCTCGACCTGGGAGGCAACCAATCAATGTGTCTTTCTCACATTGATGTTTCTCTCTCTGTCTCTCCCTCTCCTTTCCACTGCCTCTAAAAATCAATGGAAATATATCTTCAGGTGAGGATTAACAAAAAAAGAAACCTCACATGCTTAATCTCCTGACCCCCAGCCCTGCTACTGGGAACCACTAATTCACTTTATATCTCTATATATTGCCTGTACCGATCATTTCGTATAAATAAAATCATACAATGTGTGGTCCTTTGTGACTGGATTATTTCACTTAGCCTATTGTTTTAAGGTCAATTCATGTTGTAGCATGTATCAATACTTCATTTCTTGATATGACTGAATCATATTCTCTTGTATGAATTTGCCAGGTTTTGTTTATTCATTTGTCAGTTAATGGACATTTATGTTTTTTTCACTTTTGGCTTTTGTGAATAATACTTCTGTGACTATGTGGGTACAAGTTTTTATGTGAAGATATATACTCATTTCTCTAATAGTGGAATTTCTGGGTCATATGGTAGCACCCATTAGTTATTGAGGGTCTGGCAGACTGTTTTCCACAACAGCTCCACCATTTTACATTCTTACTAGCAATGTCTGAGGGTTCCAATTTTTTCACATCTTGGCCAACACTTGTTTTTTTTTAATATTTTTATTGTTTTCAGAGAGGAAGGGAGAGGGAGAGAGAGATGGAAACATCAATGATGAGGGAGAATCATCTATTGGCTGCCTCCTGCACACACACCCCACCAGGGATTGAGCCTGAAACCAGGGTATGTGCCTGACCGGGAATCAAACCACGACCTCCTGGTTCATAGGTCGACACCCAACCCCCAGCCATGTTGGCCGGGCTGTCATTATTATTTTTAATTATGGCCCATCCTACTGGAGGGTGAAGTGGTTCGGAATTGCTGTTCCGTAAGGACTAATGATGTTGAGATCTTTTATGTGTTGATTGGCTATTTATATATATTCCTTGGGGAAATTTCTATTCAAATCCTTTGCCTATTTTAAACTTGGGTTACTTGTCATTTTATTAGTGAGTTGTAAGAATGCTTTACATATTCTGGATACAAGACCTTAGCAGATATATGATTTACAAAAATGTTCTCCCAGTCTGTGAGTAGTTTTTTTCACTGTCTTGATGGTGTCCTTTGAAGGACAAAGATTTTTAATTTTGATGATGTGCAGTTTATTTTTTTCTTTTGTTGCTTTTGTTGTCATAAGAAACTATTGCCTCAGCCAAAATCATGAAGATTTACACCTATGTTTTCTTTTTTGCTCTTACACATAGATCTTTCATCCATTTTGAATTAGTTTTTGTATATGGTGTGATATAGAGGTCCAAGTTCATTTTTTTTTTTTTGCATTGTGGGGATGTTTTTAATGTCTTGTTTTTTAGGCCAAAATTATCACACAAGCAAGTTCTCCTTCAGTTTAGTTTTCTCATCTCAATGTAACCTGAGATATCATTAATATTTTTTTGGTAGCTAAAGCTTCATAATTCTTCTACCTCAAAGGTCTTTCATCAGAAGTCAGAACAGCCATCTCTGACTTGCAGAAAATATTAGTTACTTTTAAAAAAATTATTTTCATAAAATTAATTTTTATTGAGGTTTAATTGATATATGACATTATATTAGTTTCAGGTATACAATGTAATGATTCCATATTTGTATATATTGTGAAAGATCACAATTATTATAGTTAACATTTATGATCTATACATAGTTACACAATTTTTTTCCTTGTAATGAGTTTTAAGATCTACTCCCTTAGCAACTGCCAGATATACATTACAGTATTATTAACTACTAGAGGCCCAGTGCACAAAAATTTGTGCACTCGGGGGGGAGGGGGTGTCCCTCAGCCCGGCCTGTGCCCTCTTGCAGTCTGGGACCCCTTGGGAGATAACGACCTGCTGGCTTAGGCCTGCTCCCAGGTGGCAGAGGGCAGGCTCAATCCCTAGGTGCAGCCCCTGGTCGGGTTCAGAGCAGGGCCGATTGGGGAGTTGGGGCGCCACCCCCTGTCATGCACAGAGCAGGGAGATTGTGAGATTGTGATGCCACCCTCAGTCACGCTCAGGGTAGGGCCGATTGGGGGGTTGGGGACCGTCCCCTGTTACACTCAAAGCAGGGCCAAGCAGGGGGTTGGGGCTCTGTACCCTGTCACGCACAGAGCAGGGCCAATCAGGGGGTTGGGGCGCTGCCCCCTGTCACACACAGAGCAGGGCCCATCAGGGGGTTGGGACTCTGTACCCTGTCACACACAG
>NW_006297836.1:683540-701449 GCF_000327345.1 Myotis davidii
AAGCCTCATGTTAGTTTCAAGCTGCCTGGCTGCCGGCCGCCATCTTGGCTGGCAGTTAATTTGCATATTTCCCTGATTAGCCAATGGGAAGGGTAGCAGTCGTACGCCAATTACCATGTTTCTCTTTTATTAGATAGGATAATCACCATGCTGTACATTACACCCCCATGACTTATTTCTTTTATAACTGGAAGTTTGTACCGGTTGAGCCCCTTCACCATATTGCCCACCCGCACCCCCACCTCTGGCAACCACCTATCTGTTCACTATATTATGACTCCTTTTTAGCATCCACATATAAGTGAGATCATATGGTATTTGTGTTTCTCTGTCTGACTTATTTCCCTTTGCATAATGCCCTCGAGGTCCATTCATGTTGCCACAAATGGCAAGATTTCCTTCTTTTTATGGCCAAATAATATTTCATTGTATTATGTACCACATTTTAAAAAAATATATTTTATTGATTTTTTACAGAGAGGAAGGGAGAGGGATAGAGAGTTAGAAACATCGATGAGAGAGAAACATCGATCAGCTGCCTCCTGCACACCCCCTATTGGGAATGTGCCTGCAACCAAGGTACATGCCCTTGACGGGAATTGAACCTGGGATCCTTGAGTCTGCAGGCCGACCCTCTATCCACTGAGCCAAACCAGTTAGGGCGTACCACATTTTCTTTATTTTTTAAAAGAATATGTTTTTATTGATTTTGTAGAGAGAGAGGTAGAGAGAGAGATAGAAGCATCGATGAGTGAGAAACATCAACTGGCTGCCTCTTGCATGCCCCCTACAGAGGAGCCCGCAACCCAGGCATGTGCTCTGACCAGGAATTGAATCAGCTGGTGATAAATTTCCTCAGTTTTTGTCTGTCTGAGAAAGTCTTTTTTCTCCTTTACTTTTGAAGGATAATTTTACTAGATATAAAATTCTAGCTGGTGTTTTTTTTTTTTTTCAGTAATCTCAATATTTCACTCTATCCTCTTCTTGCTTTCATGATGACTGATGCTCAGTCACTGAGTCACACTAGCCAGTCGAGAATTAGGAATTTTAACAGTAAATTGCTGGTAATTTTAAATTGGTAAAACTGCTTTGGAAAGAATTTGGCAATATCTAGTAAATATTGAAAATGCACAGACCCATGTTTAGGCATATACCCTGTAGAAAATTGTATATATGCAAAAAGAGATATGGTAAAGGAAGTTAATTGTGAAGTATTTGTATAGGAAAATATTGTAATGTACTTAATTATCCCTCATTAGAGAAATGGATAAATAAATACTTATGAGAAAGAGTCCATTCAAGGTAGAATTTGACAGTACAGGACAAATAGAGGACAATTGATAATGTCTACTTCCTGAAATGGTAAGACTGGATGAGATGGAAGAAGTGATTGGCCTTAGCCAGGAGGAAGAACAACTCCTCTATTATAATAAGTATAATAAGTTGAAAGGAAGATAGAATAGGGGCAGAAATAGGAAGTGAAGGGTTTGTGGCAAGTAAATGAAGGAGCTCTTATCTGGTGACTTTTGTTATCCTTCTAAGGTTGGAATAGGAAGTAAGTTTTTCTGCTGGGGAGATAATGGTGGTGATGGTGGTGGGTGTATTCTGTTCATCAAAAGATACCATTAGTAGAGGGGAAAGGAAAGCCACAGAAAATAACTGCAATGCATATACATGACAAAGGGCTCATGTTTAGAATATATGAAGAACTCCTCTAAATCAATTACAAAGGACAATAGCCCAATTAAAATGAGCACTGAGAAAGACAAATACCATATGATTTCACTTATATGTAGAATCTAATTAACAAAATAAACACAACAGAAACAGACTCATAGATATAGGGAATAGACTGACAATTGTCAGAGGGGTGGGAGGTTCAGAGTCTGGGTGAAAATGCTGAAGGGATTAAGCAGTACAAATGGGTAGTCACAGAATAGTCACAGAGATGTAGGTTACAGTATAGTAAATGTAGTCAATACTATTGTGACAACTATGTATGGGGCCAGGTGGGTACTTGAAGCAGCGGCGGGTGGGGGGTACCACTCTGTTAAGTACATGATTGTCTAACCACTTTGCTGTACATCTGACACTAATTCAGAATAATACTGAATATAAACTGTAATTGAAAAATAAAAATAATAAATTTAATAAATCATCAAAAGACCTGACAAGACACATCACAAAAGAGGATATCCAGATGACCAGTATGAGCACATGAAAATATGTTTAACATAATTACCAATCAGGAAATGCATATTAAATCCACAATGTGTCTACTGCTCATCCACCTGAATGGCTTATAGAGTAGACAATGCAAAGCGTTGCCAAGGTTGTTGAACAATCGGAGTCTTATACACTGCTGATGGGAGTGTAAATTAGAACAATCTATTTACAAAAATTAACAGTATCTATTGAAGCTGAAAGTATGAATACCCTCAGACCTAGCAATTTCACGCCTGAATAGATACCTAATAGAAGCAAATGTGCATGTTTACCCAAAGACATGTATATGACTGATAAGAAAAGCATCATTTGTAGTAGCCCCAACCTGGAAACTACACAAAAATCCATCAATAGTAGAATGAATAAAACTTTTATTTGAATGCCATTAGAAACTACTGACACATATAACGATATGAATGAGTCTCAAAAACAGTTTGCTGAGCAAAATATCCAGATACAGTAGAGTGCATAGTGTATCATCCCACTTGTACCGATTTTTAGAAAAGGCTGATCTAATCTATAAGAAAAATCAAAATGGGGGTTACTTCCTGGGAAGGGACAGATGGAATATAGAATCAGAAAGGACCAGTGGAAACTTTCTTAGATGTTAGATGTGTTCTATAGCTTTATCTCTATAGAGGTTACACAGGCATATACACATATGTGCAATTTTATTTAGCTGTACACTTAAGATTATTCTTCTTTGTGCATTTTGTGCATATTATATCCTAATACATTTTTTAAGCTCCTAGGTAATTCTTATATTACATCTTTCTTCACTCCCTCTCCTTTCTTTGAGCCTCTTACTATGAAGCTCAACCCTACCCTTGGGCTTCTAGAGTAAGTACCTCTCTTTGGGACCCATATTGTCTCCGTGCCTTTTCTGTTCTATTGCTGGTGCTTTTCCTCCATTCTCTTCTGGTTAGACCAATCTTATAGAATATTCTAGTCGCTATGTTCCAATCCATAATTACCAGCTCTAGGATAGTGTACTTCTGCCCTCTTCCCTGTTCCATGATTTAGGATTGTCCATGTTATAAAGGTCCAAGGGCTCAGGGGGAGACTTATGGAAGATTTGTTCTTAAAGTGTCTTTCAAATAAAAAAGTAGGCCATCATAGACAGTGAGCCATTAGTAACCCTAATGCAATACTGGCCCCATTCCAATGATTTGCTTTTGGAGATAAACAACCTAGATCAAACAAGTAATAAAGGGATTCTTTCTTGGCATTAAGTACCCACTGAATAATTTCTAATGTGTCTCTAAATAATCATCAATGGCTTTTATAGAGTTACCTTTAAGCTAATTATCCTTCGCCCTCTTTATTCCTCCTTCCTCTATCCTGATGTTCTTATTCTTTCACATCATGCTATCCATCTTAACTACTTATACTATTGTATTCCTCAGCCACCTTCCACAAAGCTTTTTAAAATTTATCCTTGGACCTCTCACCCCCCGCCATGGTCTAAACATTGAACTATTTAAGGTGTATAATATGTATAAGTCAAATTAATCGCCCACATTATTACCCGTGTCTTTAAGAAACTGACCTTAAACTGGAAATCTCATACCTTCTAGAAAGATGAATCATAAGCATATTTATAATCCCTATGCTAATACATTATCAGCTAATCACAACACAGACCACAGTACTGTTTCAATTAATGGCTGGACATGCTTACCATTACCATTTTTTTCCTGTTAAAATCCACAGAAAAGACCTAAATCTACAGTGACAATATCTAGGTTTTTCTCAATAAGTTCCATTGAAGTGTGAATGCAAATGTGTAGATTATTATTCTGAATGAATTAGATACCCCATGCTTGCATGCTCTGTCAATTGAATTCTCACTTATCTGATTAGTGGTAAAATAGTGTAGTGGAGAAAGCACCCAACTTGTAGTCAGGAGAATGAGTTCTTGTTTTGGCTCTGTTACTAAGTAGCTATGTATTTTTTAAATTTATTTTTATTGTTGAGAGTAATACAGATGTCCCCCATCCTCTTGGCTTTAGGCTTGTCTGTTCCGCAAGTTGAACCGCTTAGAGTATAAAATTCCTTTTATTTGCATTTTGCTTTATAGTTTTAAAAATTCCTTTATAAGAACTATCTTATCTGACCTCATAGCAACCTATGAGTTGTACAAAGTAGGCATTATTTTCTCTAATTTTATATATTAGGGCCAGGGTGGCAAAAGGACTTGTTCAAGGTCAAACAGGGCAACAGGACAGAACTGGAGCTAGAACTTTCCTGCAACAGTGTTCTTTCCATACTACCATACTGGCCTTTTAAAGCCTGTTGGGGACCAGAACCACTGATCATCCTCAGAATTACCTGAGGGAAGTCATCCCATCACTAGTCCATGGTTTTTCCTTGTCCTCAGATATGAGCCCAGGGTAACCTTTTCCTTTCATATAGCATACTTGGCATACTCTGTACCATTTACCTTTATCTCTTGCTGAATCATTGTACTCCCACCTTCTAAGGCTTTGGAAGGTGCTGAGGCAATAGACATAATGAGGAAGCTGGGGACGGGAGGATATAGAACTAGTAGACATAGGGGAACGATGGGCTGGAAAGAGAAAATACAATTATTTATTTTAAATTTTTTTTCTTGTAGACTGCTCATGATTTAAACAGTGATCTTCTAGCCTAACATTTTTTGTTAATCACTCTCTCTCTCCCCTGAGTCATTGTGATCCTTGCGGCAAGGAGCCAGTTTTCTTCTGCAGGAAGGTTATTGCTTATCCAAATGTCTGGGGGATGGGGATATCTTAAGGGTTGGTATTTGGGCTTGGTGAGGAAGCAGGAAGGACGTGCCAAGGGCTAGGACAAATCATTCTCTGTCTTCTTATAGCTACCATTCCAAGTCTTAGCAATTATCCAACTATTTCATTCAAACATTTGTTTTGAGCAGTTATTCATAGTCTATTATCTATCTATCTATCTATCTATCATCTATCTATCTAGTATATACCTATCATGTATATCTATCTATCTAGGTGCTATATCTTAGGCACCAGAATAAGAATACAAATACAAAAGCTCAGAACAGTTTCTGCCTTTAAGGGCCTTATGTCGTGAGCACAACATATGACTGAAAGTGATATGCTTTCAAACTACTATATGTATATAACTTTTTCCTTCTTTGTTCATGAGATATGAAATAGATGTGAAAAGATGTTGGTATTTCTCCTGTGAAAAGCATTTGTTGGTTTTAGTAAATCCTTCCTGGTATTCTCAAAAGGGGACATTGCAGTGGGACAGGTTTCTGGCCAAAGTTTGTCAGAAATGCTGCCAAAGTGTGAAATCAGCCAAGGTTTCTCTGGTGCCCTTCCAACCTCCCTGACTACTGCCTCTCAAGTCTCTCAGGCCTTCACATTGTCCCCCAGCTTTCCAACTCTCTTCTTACTGCATTTTACCCAGATCTTTCTTACTTGGGCAGTTCATGCTTGGAGTTTTTCTATTCAGTCTTTTGCTGGGTAAAATGTATCTATACTCTTTTTCAGAAGGCCATGGACTGTGAGAGACTAACCTTATGGAAACAGACACTGATTCAGGATACAGTTAAATAGAGGGCAGCCCTATTCACCTCTGGTCAATTCTATCAATGCATCAAGGATGGGATTTCTCCTTGTACTAGACCAGTGGTCGGCAAACTCGTTAGTCAACAGAGCCTAATATCAACAGTACAACAGTTGAAATTTCTTTTGAGAGCCAAAATTTTTAAACTTAAATTATATAGGTAGGTACATTGTTATTAACTTAATTAGGGTACTCCTTAGACTTAGGAAGAGCCACACTCAAGGGGCCAAAGAGCCGCATGTGGCTCGCGAGCCGCAGTTTGCCGACCACGGTACTAGACCATTAGAACTGTAGCCTATCCCACTTGTCTTCTTTTTTATTTATTTTTACTTTTTAAATCTTTATTGTTGAAAGTATTACATAGGTCCTCCTTCCCACCCCCACCCCCCATTAACCTCTTCCAGCCCACTCCCCTTTCTCCCTCCTAGGCCCTCACTACCCCATTGTCTGTGTCCACGGGTTATGCATATATGCATACAAGTTCATTGGTTGATCTCTTCACACCCACCCTCCCCTGTCTTCCCTCTGAGGTTCAACAGTCTGTTCATGCTTCTATGTCTCTGGGTCTATTTTTGATCATCAGTTTATTTGGTCCATTTGATTCCACATACGAGTGAGATAATGTGATACTTATCTTTCTCTGACTGGCTTATTTCACTCAGTGTAATACTCTCCAGTTCCATCTATGCTGTTGCAAATGGTAAGAGTTCTTTCTTTTTTATTGCCATGTAGTATTTCATTGTGTAGATGTACCACAGTTGGTTTTTTTACCCACTCATTTCCTGATGAGCACTTAGGTTGTTTCCAAATCTTAGCTATTGTAAATTGCACTGCTATGAACATAGGGGCGCACATATTCTTTCTGATTGGTGTTCTGGATTTCTTAGGATATATTCCTAGAAGTGGGATCACTGGGTCAAATGGGAGTTCCATTTTTAATTTTTTGAGGAAAATTCATACTGTTCTCCACAGAGGCTGTACCACTCTGCATTCCCACCAGCAGTGCACGAGGGGCCCTTTTTCTCCACAACCTCACCAACACTTGTCTTTTGTTGATTTGTTAATGACAACCATTCTGACAAGGTGTGAGGTGATACCTCATTGTTGTTTTGATTTGTATCTCTTGGATGATTAGTGACTTTAAGCATTTTTTCATGTCTCTTGGCCCTCTGTATGTCCTCTTTAGAGAAGTGTCTATTTAGGTCCTTTGCCCATTTTTTAATTGGATTGTTTGCCTTCCTTTTGTTATGAGTTCCCTATATATTTTGGAAATTAACCCCTTATCGGATGTATCATTGGCAAATATGTTCTCCCATGTAGTAGGATTTCTTGGTATTTTGTTGATAGTTTCTTTTGCAGTGCAGAAGCTTTTTATTTCAATGTAGTCCACTTGTCTTATCATCTTTATCTAAGTCTAATTCCACAACAACAGCTATCTTTATTTTGCTTCAAGATTATATGTGTATTTTACCCTCTATTAAGGGTGATATATATATCTTTATTGTTGAAAGGATTATATTTTTCCCCCTTTACCCCCATTAACCCCCTCAAGCTAGCCCCTGCCCCCAGCCCCAGACTTTCAATGGGTGATATATTTTACAAAGACCCTTGGACTAATTTCTAATGACAACTCTAACACTAACTTGGACAGTTCAGTCACCATAGTTGAAAGGAACCCAGACCCAGAGTTCATTTTTGATAGTGATTCCAATCTTTTTGGCATCATAACTCAAAATGAAAACAGTATTTGTCTATCTAACTGGGGCAAACAGGTAAGATTGCTTGCAGCCAGAAGCAACTGGCCTGGAAGTTCCAGCCTCCCAAAGTTCTGTCTGGTAACTGTGTAGGCTGAAGGAATCAATATCTTGTTTACCTATAGTCCATTTGTGGAAAACCAGTGCCAAAGACAACACACCAATTGGGAGGTTTTAAGACTGCCTTTTTTTTTTCTTTTACCAAATTCTCATATTGAAGATAAATTTCTTGTATGAAGTCTTTCCAATTAAATTTCCATTCTCTTCTTGAAAACGTCCAGAGTTGAAAAACACACTGCTTCTCAAGGAAGGAAGTATGTTCCCTTATTGGCTAAACCTAATGCTTATATGGTTCTACTTTTATCAAAGTAAGTTTTGCCTCTCAGAACAGAGCACATTCCTCAGGTAAGATTTGGTCAGAGCAAATTTAGGTAGAATTTTTACACCTTCCTTCCTCTGTATACTATGCTTTTCTTAATTAAGACTGAGATTTTACTCTATCTGGTTTGGCTCAGTGGATAGAGAGAGCGTCAGAGAACTGAAGGTTCCCAGGTTCGATTCCGGTCAAGGGCACATACTTGGGTTGCAGGCTCGATCCCCAGTAGGGGGCCTGCAGGAGGCAGCCAATCAATGATTCTCTCTCATCATTGATGTTTCTCTCTCTCTCTCCCTCTCCCTTCCTCTCTGAAATCAATAAAAATATTTTTTAAAAAGAGACTGAGATTTTGCTCGATTTTCTACTAATTACACATTGTTGATGCATAGGCTGTCAATTTTTTTAAAATATTTTATTTATTTATTTCAGGGAGTAAGGGAGAGAGAGAGAGAGAGAGAGAGAAACATCAATGATGAGAGAGCATCATTGATCAGCTGCCTCCTGCATGCCCCTTACTGGGGATCAAGCTCACAAGGCCAAGCATGTGCCTTGACTGGGAATCAAACCTTGACCTTCCTGGTTCATAGGTTGATGCTCAACCACTGAGCCATGCCGGCCAGGTTCATAGGCTGTCAATTAAATCCCGTAAGTCTTTTTTCATATATGAAGCTCTTAAGCCAAGTCTGTTCCTTCCTGTGTATTTGAAGAACATTTCCGTTGATCATGATCACATTTCATTTTTTAAAATATTAAATCCATTTGAGGTCTCTTTATCCCGATCTAAGTCATCAGCAAAAATATTGAACTAGCTTTTGGTTTGATTGTTCAACTAGCTGTGAGCCCATCTGATTGTGTTGTCACCTTTCTATTGTTTTCAGAATTATATCATATGAAACTTTGTCAAATGCCTGCATCATTCAATCCAGATACAGCATAGGAAGAAAGTGCAACATGTCTCTAAATAGATATGAAATTGAAAATTGGAGGCTTAGCTGTCACTTGCCAGTAAGAACACAAGAATTTGTGTGGATGTGTTTCTGGCTTACTTGAGGAGAAAGGCTACAAGGGAAACAAGAAATATGTCTCTGCATGGAAAGAGAAGAGGAAAATTTGGGGGGAGTGCCATGGAATGAGAAGGGAAATATATCAGAGTAATGGAGAGTGACCAGTACATGGCTTAAAGATATGCAAGTAGCCGAAGCTGGTTTGGCTCAGTGGATAGAGCGGTGGCTTGCGGACTGAAAGGTCCCAGGTTCGATTCCGGTCAAGGGCATGTACCTGGGTTGCGGGCACATCCCCAGTAGGAGATGTGCAGGAGGCAGCTGATCGATGTTTCTCTCTCGTCGATGTTTCTAACTCTCTATCTCTCTCCCTTCCTCTCTGTAGAAAATCAATAAAAAATATATTTAAAAAAAAGATATGCAAGTAACTCCAAAAATAAGAAGTTAGTTGAGGACCTCCAGGGTGGGAGGGACAAGACTTTAGGTGTTAGGAAACACACAACAAAGATGGTGGTTCCCAAACAAGAATATTTTCCACCACTTTGGTCATTATGAGTGAAACCGAACATCCAAAAGAACGTGAATTGATAGGGTAGGAAAGGTGTGGCTGGTCAGCTGCATCTGCCAGCTACTGACAATGTTGTTATATATTGTTTTCTGTTAATTGAACTTCATGTAACACTGTGGCAAGGGTGTAAATTGTGTAAAAATATGATGCTTAGGGGAAAAGCAAGCTACTTGCCTCAGTACAACAGATACTTCTAGCTGTAACATATACTAAAATAAAGTATTCACAGTAACTTAATTTGGATCTTTTGTTCTATCAAAAATTAGCACAGAGTTTTCAGTAGGAAATAATAGTATTCTGTCAAAACTGTTGGTCATAACTCTCAGTTCCTGGTGATCACTACATATTTTTCTTCTCACCCATAATTATTTTTTGGTAATTAGTTCTAAAGTCTTGACCAAACTTTACATTAAGATCACATTTTATAAGTTTTTCAATTTCCCTTCATTATTTTGAAACTAAGGACTATATTTTCAACCTCTATTTTAATAAACTTTATATATTTTTTAAAAATATTTTTATTGAATTCAGAAAGGAAGGGAGAGGGAGAGAGAGAGATAGAAACATCAATGGTGGGAGAGAATCATTGATCAGCTTCCTCATGCACGCCTCCTACTGGGTATCAAACCTGCAACCAAGTACATACCCTTGACCAGAATCGAACCTGGGACCCTTCATTCCGAAGGCCTACACTCTGTCCACTGAGCCAACCAGGTTAGGGCTAGAGCAGTTTTATATTCACAGCAAAATTGGATAGAAAATTCAAAGAATTTCTATATACCACCTGACCCTGCACATACATAGCCTCTCCAACTATTGACATTCCCCACCAGAGTGGTATATGTTATGATCAATGACACACCATTATCACCCAAAATTTATAGTTTACATTAGGATTCTTTGTTGGTGTTGCAAATTCTTTGGGTTTTAACAAATGTATAAAGACGTGTATCCACCATTAGGGCAGCATACAGAATAGTTTCACTGCCCTAAAAACCTTCTGTGCTCCACCACTGATAGTTTTTACTATCTCCATAGTTTTGCCTTTTCCAAAGTGTCATAGAGTTGGAATTGTACAGCATGTAGCCTTTTTAGATTGGCTTCTTTCACTTCAAAATGGGCATTTAAGAGTTCTCCATGTCTTTTCAGGGCTTGATAGTGCATTTCTTTTTAGTGCTTATAATATTGCTTTGTCTGTATGCATCGCAGTTTATTCATCCATCCACCCACTGAAGGATACCTTGATTGCTTCTAAGTTTTGGAAAGGATGAGTAAAGGTTTTATAAACATTAATGTATAGGTTTCTTGCAGAATTAACTTTTCAACCCCTCTGGGTAAATACCAAGGGGTGTAATTGCTGGATCGTATGGTAAGAGTTTGTTTAGTTTTTAGGAAATTGACAAACTGTCTTCCAAAGTACTATTTTTGCATTCCCATCAGCAATAAGAGTCCCTGTTGCTCCATGTCCTTGTTGGATTTTCATAATTTTAATCATTGTGTAGTGGTATCTCTTTGGTTTTTTTTAAATATCCAATTCCTTATGACATATGATGTTGAGCATCTTTTCATGTGCTTATTTACTGTCTATATATACTATCTTCTTCGAGCAAGTGTCTGTTCAGTTCTCTTACCTGTTTCTTAAAATGTGGTAAGAACACATAACATGGCCCTAGCCAGTTTTGTTCAGTGGATAGAGCATCGTCCTGCGGACTGAAGGGTCTTGGTTTGATTCTGGTCAAGGGCACGTACCTTGGTTGCAGGCTCCTCCCAGGGCCAGGCCTGGTCGGGGCTCCTGCCAGAGTCAACCAATCGATGTGTTTCTCTCACATCAATATTTCTCTGTCTTTCCTCCTCTCTTCCATACTCTCTCTAAAAATCAATGGAAAATATCCTTGGGTGAGGATTTTTTTAAAAAAGAACATGTAACATGAGATCTACCCTTGCAACAAAAATCTAAGTGAATAATACAGGATTTCTAACTATAAGTACTACATTGTAGCAGGTCTCTAGAACTTAATCATCCTGTGTAACTGAAACTTTATGCCTATTGAACAACTCCCACTTTTCCCTCTTCTCAGCCCCTGACAAACACTGTTTCAATATTTTAGATTTCTCATTATAAGTGGAGTCATACTGTATCTGTTCTTTTGTGACTGACTTATTTCACTTAGCATGATGTACTTCAAATTTATACATGTTGTTGTATATGGCAAGGTTTCATTCTATTTAAGGCTGAATAATATTCCATTGTATGTATATACCACATTTTATTTGTCTATTAATCTATTAATGAACATTTAAGTTGTTTTCATTCTTGCCTATTGTGCATGATACTGCAATGAAGATGCAAGTGTAGATTAATTGTTGAGATCCTTATTTCCATTTTTTTTAAAACAAATACCCAGAGTGGGATTGCCAAATCATATCGTAGTTTTAATTTTAATTTTTGAAGAATCTCCATATGTTTTCCATAGCAGCTGCACCATTTTATGATCCCACCAACAGTGTACAAGTATTTCAATTCTATATATCTTGGCTAAACCTTGTTATTTTTTTAATAATAGTCATCCTACCAGGTGTGAGGTGATATCTTAAGATGGTTTAGATTTGCATTTCTCTGATGATTAATGATGTTATGCACTTTTTAGAGTTCCTCTCCCATACTCTATAAGTCTTCAAAGATCATCAAGAAGGATCTCATCCATAACTTTTTTCAATATGAATATAATTCATCTGGTTAGAAGACTTGAACCCATTGAGTTAACTACATACTTTCCTCTCTTTCATCACTTTCATTGGGCTAAAAATCTTGCTTTCTAAAGTTTTATTAAGTCCAGTACAAAAACCAATATCTTTGACAAGGAGTGGGGGACAAATGGTATCTGAGTAATTCTGATCTTTTTAAAAATCAGATGTTAACATAATATATGGCCCAAGCATTTTCCCCACATGAATCGCATATGTGAGTGGTTCTCAAAGGATAAATCTTGGTAAGATATCTTGTAATGGAAATCAGAAGACCTGAATTTTAATTCCACATCCCTCGTTGTGCTCACATTTGCTCTTATGATTTTTGGCAAGTTGCTTAACTTCTATGGATGCTAGTGTCAAATAAGTTGGGGCAAATGATGCCTAATATTTTTTTTTACAAATTATACGGTTCTAAAGGTCTATTAGAATGTGAAATCTGTGTAGTCATAGATGCCCACTGCTTTTATGTTACCCATTATCCCTACAGACATCTTAAGCTCCTTTTGTGTTCTTCCAATTTTTTTCCTTTCATCCTGTATATTTCTAGTTGTATTTTAGCAGATTCATGTCAGTGATTATTGATGATAATTGAATCATAGGATTATATAGTTGCATCTCTCACAACATATTCACAGTGAGTAAAGCCAACAAATTACAGTCATTTGCAAAGGTATAAAAAAGTTACGAGTACCATCAAGTGAAAAATAAATACTCATCAATAAAAATACTGATGTAAAGTTTGGACATATCTAATCGCTACGCCTGTAGACATAGACTATTAGAATGTTAAATGTTGCAGGTGAAAAATTGATGTTCTGGGAGGTGGAGACCAACTTTTTCTCTCTCCTCTGGTTTCCAAGAGAAAAAAATTTTCCCTGCACTCTTCTTTTATTTGTCTGTTCCCTGACCTACTTATTCTGGTGACTTACTTGACTGATGAATTTGGGAACATGAACTGAGCATGTATAACTGAGCCTCTTTCCCCTTCTCTTCTCTTGGTTGTTAGCAGACTACAGGGAAGCATGTGGTCTTGTCTAGTTCTTTATCCAAGTTTTACAGGAACAGGCTTTCACATAAGCATACCTATGGTTGTATAGTATTGGATAGATAAGTGACTAATTATTTGGTGTAATATTAAGAAAACCACATTCTCCAAATTAGCTTAATCAGTAATAAAGTTGATGTGTTTAACTCCATGTGTATAACTCCTCTATTTTTAAGTTGGTTCCAAACTCAAGCTAAGAAAGGGGGAGTTATATGGTGACCCTCTAGAGCAGTGGTTCTCAACCTTCTTAATGCTGCGACCCTTTAAAACAGTTCCTCATATTGTGGTGACCCACAATTTCATTGTTACAAATTGAACATAATTAAAGCATAGTGATTAATCACAAAACAATATGTAATTATATATGTGTTTTACGATGGTCTTAGGCGACCCCTGTGAAAGGGGTCATTTGACCCCCAAAGGGGTCTCGACCCACAGGTTGAGAACCGCTGCTCTAGAGCCCTTATAATCAAAAAATGGAGCTCCTACAAATGTAGAAAACACATGCAACCTCTAGGGACTCCATTGTGTACCTGGGAAGTCATTTCAAGAAATGTCTTATCAGAGCAGAAAGGTTATCTATTTTCCTGGCCAAGACTTCATGGCCTGATGAAATACTGTTTTATTATTTCCCATGAACAGACTGAAATGCCTGCTGAGTGACTATTTGGTACTGGGCACTCCAGTAATGTTGGAAAACTCCCACCAAAACACACACACACAGCATGGATGGAACTGGAGAGCATTATGCTAAGCAAAATAAGCCACACACACACACACACACACACACACACACACAAGATCTGGTTTTATGAAAAACCATGGACTTATGCTTGGCTATACTGGGGCCTTCCACATAAGCCTGTAGGCTTTTTTGAATAAGGAAAAGATGTGTCCAGAGGTGTATCAGCACTGTCCCATTAAATGAGATGGCCTGGGTTGAAATGTGAGAATCCTTACACACTCTAATGGACTATTACTTCTAGACTGAATGGGCTAGTTGTCAAAAGGGACTTACCTTAGTGTAAATTTTCCTCTCCTTAGTTTTATTATCTGTGCTCTGAATTTAGGAGAAAACCATTCTATCCCTAACCTCCTAAAGTGCAGTTAAGAGAATGTTCCTATAAACTTATTTCAGAAGAAAAAAAAACACGCTTTGATGACTACTGTAGAATGACTCCAGTACCCTTCAGAATGGATAGGAAAATCTTGTGATTTTGTTATGTTAATCTATAAAGTATCCAATTCTAATGTTCTATATTTCTGGCTGAAGAAATCCCTTATAGAATACTTAGCAAATTAACAGTCTCTGTCCCTTTGCTAGAGATCCCAAATCAGTCCTTTCCATTGAAGAAAAAAAAAGGACTCAAAGTGAGAAAGAAAAAAATATCTATACTGGTAAGGAACTGAAAAGAGTTGCTTTTGGATGTGGTAGAATTTTTAGTGAAGTCCTCTAGGTTGGATACTTCTTAGTGTAATGTTTTTTTAAGTTATTAATTCATCTAATTTTGTGAGTCTATGAAGATGCTTAATTTCTTTTTAAATCTCTTTCAGTGTTTTGTGTTTTCCTAGGAATATGTCCACTTTAAGTTATGTAATTTGTTGGCATATTCTTGTTCATAATATTCCCTTATAATCTTTTTTATTTCTATATGGTTGGTAGTGATAATGTGTCTTTCTTGTATTCGTTATTTGAGTCTTCTCCTTTTCCCCCTTGATCAATCTATGTAAAGGTTTGTCAATTTTGCTGATATTTTCAAAGATCCACGCTTTGAATTAATTTACTCTGCTTCTTTTATTCTCTATTAATTTATCTTCTAATCCTTATACTTTCATAAATGTGTCACTCACATCCTTGGCCTTCTTTCCTTACTGTAACATCATCCTTGTAGTGCCTATTGATTTGCCCGTGGCCTTGAAAGTAATACATTTAGGAAATAAAGAAGATAGAGATGTGTAGCCTGAAGAATTCACATTAAGGAAGTTTGTCCTGTGTAAGAGATAAATTTATTCAATTGGATCCTAGAACATAAATTCAAACAAAAGGTGGAAATTACACAGGATTAGATTTCAGATCAATTATAAAGAACTTTGTAAACCATTGAAGCTGTATAATTTTATTGTACATGTGAGGAAACAGACCCAGAGTGGGGAAGAGAATTTCATAAGGTCATATATTGAGTTAGTAGTAGAATCAAGAGCTTTCAAGCCTACAGCTACACAAAAGCCTGGATGTCGTCTTGCCTCTGAATGAAGGTTCTTTGTGAAGAAAGCTACTGCAATGTTGAAAGTTAAGTTTCCTCAGTTTAGACTTGTCATTAAGTGATTGTTCAAAGTCACTTTTTATTCATGAATGCAGTAGCTAACTCTTTGCAGGCCAATCACTTGTGCATAATCCCCAGTCCGACTTTGCTGCCCTAACTGCTTTTTTGGTGGATAGGGATACAGGAGATTAGTTCTTTCTTTTTCCTTTCTTTCTTTTTTTTAATTTAAATATATAGTTACTTTTTAAAAAAATTTTTATTGATTAAGTTATTACATATGTGTCCTTATTCCCCCATTACCCCCATCCCCCCACTCATGCCCTCACCCCCTTGTTGTCTGTGTCCATTGGTTAGGCCTATAGAGATTAGTTCTTTCAATCAGCCAGTATCACACTGTAAAATTATACAAATGACCTCTGTGAGATCTGTAATTAGTATTTGATAACCCTAATCTGATCACAACTATATATATAAAAGCCTAAGCGACTGTCCAACCATCCGACCATTAGTTATGATGCACACTGACTACCTGGGGGCAGACACTCAACGCAGGAGCTGCTGAGCTGTGGTGACTTGGCAGCTGTGGTTCTCGGGTGATGCACCCAGAACCAGAGAGGAAGGAGCCCAATTCCAAGGTGTGTCACTGAGAATCACCCTGTCACAATCTGGGACCTCTTGGGGGATGTCAGAGAGCTGGTTTTGGCCTGATCCCCACAGGCCAGACCGAGGGACCCCACCAGTGCACAAATCTGTGCACTGGGCCTCTAGTATCTATATAGATTAAAGGCTATGCTACCGTATTTGCCGGCGTATAAGACGACCCCCTAACATTTCCACTCAAACAACAGAGTTTGTTATATACTCGCCGTATAAGACTCCCCCCTCTTCCGCACACCTTCCACACCCCAAATAAAAGGTAAAACAATATCAGATTTGATTTTAACATTTTAATTTATATTCAAATGCTTATGACATGCAGGAAAACTGTCACAAGGCTGTATGTAATCAAACGTACACATCAAACAGTGCAAGTTTATTACCGGTAAACAGACCTGTAATGCACTAAAGAAAACACGCTCTATAGACTGGTACCGTAGATGCTTCTCAGGAACACAGGCAAGCAGCCCACAACCTAGAGGGACTGTCAATGATAGAAGTAAGATAACAAATAGAGGGAGAGAGCAAGTGCCGGGCAAGTCCCTAGCAAGTTTGCTGGCGTGACAGTTTCACCTTAAAAGCCTTCAAACTCCTCTTCATCATCTGATATTAAAAGTTCATCAACGACATCTTGGTGCCATGATAGGGATGATAGGGGTTTGACTGGTCGACATTTTCTATGCTGTACTGTACAATGGGGCAGTATTGTGGTTGGCTGTTGGCTGTATACAAAGCCTGATTTGATTGGTCCCTGCTCCCTGTTTGCCCGCCCTGTCACTATAGCAGTCTGGTCCACCCTTGCATCAGCATCTCCCTGGGACCTCACTAGTGCGCAAGTGCGAGCTCTTCAACATTCTAACAGGCACCATGATAGCGCAAAATCGCGAATCGCGATACCATACTGGGTGTATGGTCGGCTGTGTGCGATTTTGCGAGTGTGGTAAAATCGCATAACAGCCGAGCATACACCCAGCAGCGCTGCTGATGCCTGAACGGTATGTGGAATGAAGTGGGCGGGCATCGGGGAGCCACTATGGCATGGGGCAAGCACTATGGGCAGTCTATCTGAAGTGTACCTGGCGTATAAGACGACCCCCCACTTGGAGGCATATTTTTCAGGGCCAAAAAATCGTCTTATATGCCGGCAAATACGGTAAGTGTCTGATGGTCTGACCAGTCTCTATGATGTGCACTGACCACCAGGGGGCAGACATTCAACACAGGAGCTGCCGAGCTGCAGTGACTTGGCAGCAGTGGTTCTCGGGTGATGCACCCCGAAACCAGAGAAGAGGGAGCCCAATTCCTCATGGGGGGCCACGTGATTCCACCTTCATCCATGGGTTATGTTGTTGCTGGGGCACTGTCGGCCCTGAATTTGGTTTACTGCACACTTGCCTTTGCATTCCACACCCTGTACAACAGCAACTTTTCAGGGTGTCCTCTCACACTCTGGGACCCCTCAGGGGATGTCAGAGAGCCAGTTTTGGCCCGATCCCCGCAGGCCAGGCCGAGGGACCCAACCTGCCAGAAGAACCCCACTCACTCTGCAGATGCCGGGGAGGGTCCAGGAGAGGTTGGCTCCAGGGTGTGTCCGACCCATCTCACCCAGCCCCACCCCACCAGCCACCTTCTAATTAATTTCCTTTCAATGTGCACAAATCCGTGCACCGGGGCACTAGTATAGA
>NW_006297836.1:703711-707390 GCF_000327345.1 Myotis davidii
GACTTTATTTATAAGGTGCATTGTAATAGATAGTCATGTCCCAGGCCCCACATTAACTCACTGACTCACCCAGAGCCACTTCCAGTCCTAAAAACTCCATTCATGATAAATGCCTTACACAGGTGCACAATTGTTATCTTTTATACCATATTTTCACTGTACCCTTTTTATGTTTAGATACACAAATACCATTATGTTACAATTGCCTACAGTATTCAGTACAGTAAATACTGTACAGGTTTGTAGCCTAGGAGCATATAGCCTAGGTATACGTGTAGTAGGCTATGCCATGTAGGTTTGTGTAAATACACCCTATGGTTTTTACACAATGATGAAATCACCTAACCATGCATTTCTCAGAATGCATCCTTGTCATTAAGCGATGCACATGACTGTATAGGGATATTCCTTCCTTTTCACATTTGAAAAAAACTGAGTTTATTTTGATTACCTGAAATCTCCATTATCCTCTTTTAATCTTGTTGAGTGAGCCTTTTAAGTTTACTCTTTCTGCCTTTGTTTCTGGCTATATGAAAGCAGACAAACTAGGAAATTTTCTATCTTGATCCCCTTCTAGCAGTAGCTATGCTTTTACCTTTTGGGTAGTTTTTCTACTGAGCTAGAATAAATGACATCCACAGAGATTTTCCTCTGTGCTTTAAAATGCTAAGAGCATAATTTCCATTGGGAGGTAGAAGATGTGCTCTCATTCTTTGGTGTTTAAGTCTAGGTATTTGTTTGTTTGTTTGTTTGTATAGGGTTTTTTTGTGGGGGTTTTGTGTGTGTGTGTGTGTGTGTGTGTCCTGGTTATCAAGGTGTGCTTTAGAATTTCAACAAGTCTTGTTTTATTCAACTCAGGAATGGTATATTCTAGTATTTCTTTCTTGATGTCTTCATTTTGTTTCACTCCTATTATATCTTCTTTCCTGACTATTTCATAATAGCCTTCTCTAATTTAGTTGCATAGGTACGTTTTATTACATTAGTCGATAATACCATTTAATTGGGATGTTTGGTTTCTTTACTGTTGAGTTTTAAGAGATCTTACATTCAAGTCTTTAATCCACTTTGAGTTAAATTTTGTGGGTGATGTAAGATTGTGATGTAGTTTCATTCTTCTGTATATGGCTGGCCAGTTTTTGCAACACCATTTATTGAAGAGTCTTATTTTCTTCATTGTATATTCTTGGCTCTTTTGTCATTACATTAGTTGTCCATAAATCTGTGGGTTTATTTCTGGGCTTTCAAGTCTGCCCCATTGGTTTGTGTGTGTTTTTCTTGTGATACCATACTGTTTTGGATTACTATAGCTTTGAGGATAGTTTGAATTTTTTTTTTTATTTGTGATGCTTTGGCTATTCAGTGTCTTTTGTGGTTCCATACTAATTTTAGGATTTTTGTTCTCTTTCTGTAAAGATATCATTGCGATTTTCATTGTTTTGATTTGCAGATTGCTTTATATAATATGGGCATTGTAACAATGTTAGTTCTCCAAGTCCACGAACACAGAATATCTTTCCAATTCTTTGTGTCTTCTTCAGTTTCTTTCAAGTGTCTTGTGGTTTTCAGCATACAAATATTTCACTTCCTTTGTTAAGTTTGTTTCTACATACTTTATTTTTTCTGTTTCAATTATAAATAGGATTTTCTTCATATCTCTTTCTGATATTTTGTTGTTAGTATATAGAAGCACAACAGATATTTTTATATGGATTTTGTATTCTGCAATTTTACTGTATTTTTTTATTATTTCTAATAGTGTTTTTGGTAGTCTTTAGAGTTTTCTCTGTATAAAATTGTCATAAACAAATAGTGACAGCTTTACTTCTACCTTTCCAATTTAAATGCCCTTTTTCTTTTTCTTTTCTTATAACTCCTAGTACTAGGTTAAATAACTCTGGCAAGAGTGGGTATTATTGTCTTGTTCTTGATCTTAGAGAAAAGGCTTTCAGTTTCTCATCATTGAGTATGATATCAGCTGAGGGTTTGACATATACAGCCTTCATTATGTTGAGGTACTTTCCTTATATACTCATTTTATTGAGAGTTTTTATGTCATAAATGGATGCTGCATCTTGTCAAATGCTTTCTATGCATCTATTGATATAATAATGTGACTTTTAACTTTCATTTTGTTAATGTGTTGTATCACATTGATTGATTTGAGGATGTTAATCCATACTTGCATCACTGAAACCAATCCCACTTCATTGTGGTGTAAGATCCTCTTAATGTATTGTTTTATTCAGTTAACTAGTATTTTGTTGAGGATTTTTTTCATCCATGTTTATCAGAGATATTGGCCCATAATTTCTTTTTTTTGTAATGTGCTTGCCTGATTTTGGTATCAGGATAATGTTGGCTTTGTAAAAATGAATTAAGAAGCATTCTCTTGTTTTCAACTTTTTGGAAGAATTTGAGAGGGGCAAACATTAAATCTTCATGGATTATTTTGTAGAATTCACCAGTGAAGCCTTCTTGTCCTGGGCTTTTGTTTTTGTTTTTTAAAATTACTATTCCAATTTTCTGATTAGTGATTGCTCTGTAAATCAAAATTAATTTTAGACTAAAATAAAGAATAAAAAAGAATTTATTCGAGCAAAAGAAGTTGCCGGTTTGGAGACACAGATTAAGATAGCAACCTTAATTATCTTTCCTCCAGGCAAAAGGAAGGCTGCCTTTTATAGTAAAAGTTCCCACCCAGGTTCTCAATTAAGTCTGTTTCATGTAAATAAGGTATCCAAATTTGCAGTTCTGATTGGATGGAGTAGGTCTCAGTCTGTTGGTAGAAAGATGAAACCAAGTTTTCCCTGCAGTGGTTGACTCAGATAGCATACAAAAAAGGGGGTGGGGGGGGCATAATGTAGAAAGCCATGAGTTCAGTCTGAGGTTCTTCCAGGTATACAGTTTGTAAACAGCCCCTGTGAGCAACTGGCTACTTGGCTCTTATTATTTACAAAATTTGGGCCCTCAGTTGACCATCTCAGCAGGTATTGGTAAATTCCTTCTTATGGGGTCCACAGCTCTATTCAGGATTTATAATTCTTCGTAAATCAGTCTAGGAAAGCTGTATGCATCTAAGAACATGTCCATTTCTTCTAGGTTGTCCAATCTGGTGGCGTATAGCTTTTCATAGTATTCTTGTATAATCCTTTATATTTCTGTGGTGTCCATTGTAACTTCCCGTTTATTTCTGGTTTTGTTTTCTCTCTTTTTTCCTTAATGAGTCTAGCTAAAGATTTGTCAACTTTGTTTATCTTTTCAATGAACCAGCTCTCCATTTTATTAATTTTTCCTATTGTCTCTTTATTTTCTATTTCATTTATTTTTGCTCTGATTTTTATTATTTCCTTCCTTCTACTGACTTTGAGCTTTAGTTGTTTTGTTACTTCAGATATAATGTTAGATTGTTTTTGTTTAAAGTTGTTTTTTTCCTGGAGGTTTTTTTCTGTATTGCTATAAACTTCCCTCTTATTAAATCACTTTTGCTGCATTCCCAAATTTTTGGTATTGTTGTATGTTCATTTTCATTTGTCTCTATATATCTTTTGATTTCTTCTTTTATTTCTTCATTGACCCAATAGTTGTTCAGTAACATGTTGTTTAATCTGCACATGTGTATGATCGTCCTAGCTTTATTCTTATAGTTGATTTCCAGTTTCATATGATTGTGTTGGAG
>NW_006297836.1:707991-741668 GCF_000327345.1 Myotis davidii
GTAATAAATAAATATTTACCTCATCCCATATACAAAAATTAATTAAAATTATCATAAACATAAAAGTATAAGTGAAAACTATGAAACTTCTAGATCTACAACCTCAGAGTAGACAAGGATTCCTTATATAGAATATAATAAAACAAAAAAACCACGAGGGAATGAGAGGAAACAATCCCAGAATATACAAAGAATTTCTAGAACTTCATCATCATCATCATCATCATCATCATCATCATCATCTTACATAGGCAAAAGAAGATATTCAAATGGTTTATAAACCCATGGAAAGATGCTCAACATTATTAGTCATCAGGGAAATGAAATTAAAGCCATAATCCAATACCACCGTGTACTTCAATGGCTAACATGGAAAAAAATTGGTATTACCAAGGTTGGTAAGAATGTGGAGCACCGAAGGAATGCGAAATGGTACCAGCACTTAGGAGACAGTTTGGCAATGTATTATAAATTTTAACATACGCGCTTTTGATTTCTTCTTTTATTTCTTCATTGACCCAATAGTTGTTCAGTAACATGTTGTTTAATCTGCACATGTGTATGATCGTCCTAGCTTTATTCTTATAGTTGATTTCCAGTTTCATATGATTGTGTTGGAGGGTATGCTTGGTATGATTTCAGTCTTCTTGAGTTTCTTGAGGCTTGTTTAGTGTCCCAACGCCTGTCCTTGAGAATATCCCATGTGCATTTGAGAAAAATGTGTATTCTGTCATTTTAGGACGGAAAGTTTTGTGAATATCAATTAAGTCCATTTGGTATAATGTGTCGTTTAAGGACAATGTTTTCTTGTTGATTTTCTTTCTGGATTAGCAGCCCATTGATGTTAGTTGGGTATTAAAATCCTCTATTGTTATTGTATTATTGTTAGTTGTTTCCTTTAGGTCTTTTAATAATTTCTTTATATATTTTGATGCTACTATGTTGGGTTTATATATGTTAATAACTGTCATATCTTCTTCATAGATTGTCCTCTTCATTATAAAATGTCCACTTTTGTCTCTTGCTATCTTTTTTTTTTGTCTTGAAGTCTATTTTGTCTGACATAAGTATGGCTACGCCAGCTTTTTTCCTCTGGATACCATTTACTGGGAGTATCATCTTCCACTCCTTCACTTTGAGCCTGTTTGTCTTTGAAGCTGAGATGTGTCTTCTGAAGGCAACACATAGTTACCATGAGGTTTGTATAAAATGTCTGATCAATAAAATAGTCCTTTTCCATCTGGCTGGTGTGGCTCAGTGGTTGAGCATTGATCTATGAACTAGGAGGTCACAGTTCGATTCCCGGTCAGGGCACATGCCTGGGTTGCGGGCTCGATCCCCAGTGTGAGGTGTGCAGGAGGAAGCCAATCAATGATTCTCTCTCATCATTAATTTTTCTATCTTTCTCTCCCTCTCCCTTTCTCTCTCTGAAATCAATAAAAACATATTTTAAAAGAATATTCTTTTTTCTTCAGTAGCATCTTATCTTTATTTGCTTATACAAGTTGAGGCTTTTTCCTCCTCCCCTTTTGTGTTTTGTTGTCACCAATTATCCCTTTTTATGTTCTATGTTCATTACCAAATTGCAATATCTATGTTATTTTAACGCTTTCCCCCCTTTAACCTTTATGTTATAATTGTTTATTATCTTATTCTGACATAGAGCTGCATTTTCTTCTGTCTGTTCGTCACCTTACTCGAAGTTTTGTAAACTTTTGTCTTTTTGTTTTAGGTAGAAGAATTTCTTTCAACATTTCTTATAATGCAGGTCTTATGACAATAAGTTTCTCCAGCTTTTGTTTGTCTGGGAAAACATTTATTTCTCCTTCATAGCTATAAGATAATTTGCTGTACATATCATTTTTGGTTGGTGTTCCCTCTCTTTTAATATTTTAAACATGTCATTCCATTCTCTCCTGGCCTGAGAAATCTGATGGGGCTTACTTTGAAGGTTACTGTCTTTTTTCCCCTGGATGCCTTGAGAATTTTTTCTTTATCATTAACTTCAGATAGTTTTAATATAATGTGTCTTGGAGATGTTTTTGCTTTGAAATAATTATGTGTTCTGTTAGCTTTTTGCATTTAAATGACCATTTCATTCCCTAGGTTTCAAAAGTCCTCATCAATTATTTCTTTGAATAAGCTCTCTGTTTTCTTCTCCCTCTCTTCTCCTTATGGGATACCCATTATCCTTATATTGTTTTTTTTTTTTTCTAATGGAGTCAGATCTTTTAGAGTTCTATTTTTTTTAAATGTTAGTTCACTCTCTTCTATCTGAATCATTTCTGGATATCTTTCTTCAAGTTTGCTAATTCTCTCTTCCATTTGATCTGCTCTATTTCCAATTCTTTATAATGCATTCTTCATCTCATTCATTGAGTACTTGAGCTCCAGAATTTCTGTGTATTTTTTAATAGTTTCAATCTCTTTAGTAAAGTCCTTCTTTTGTTCATTAATTTTATTCCTGAGTTCATTGTTCTTTCTGCCTTTCTGAGTTTCCTTGTATCTCTTTGAGTTTCCTCAAAACCGCTATCTTGAATTCTGTATCATTTAAATCACAATCCTCCATGACTTAGAGTTTGGTTTCTGGGGACTTGTCACTATCTTTCTGTGTTACCATGTTTTCTTGTTAATGTTACTTCGTATATTGTTCCTCTGCCAGAGCAGTTGAAGTATTGGGCTCTTTTCTTATTTAAGTAACATTTGAACTTAACAATTCAGCAGGTTGGTAATTAGAGCTCTATCTTTTGTTTTCCAGCAGATGGTGCAATAGCACAAGTTTTTTCCTCTTACCTATACTACCAGTGCTTCTGGGGTCACAGGGGTGGGGGAGTGTGGTTGGATGTAAATCAACTCCTGAGTGAACAGGGTAGTGGTTGTCCCTGCTGTGTCTGGGTTGCCTCAGTTTTGGGGCACCACCACCATGGTGGGGTGGGGTGAGGGGGGGGCGGAGAAGGACTGGGTTTGCAAGCTGACGGTGCTGTCTCATAGTTACTAATGGCCATAGGCCTGCTGTGTTGTTAGTGGCATCTGCGCTGCTGATACCAGGTTCTGCCATAATGAGAGGAGCCAGCTTCTTGGGCACCAAGGCTGCTTCTGCCCCTATTATCTTCCATTGAACCATAATGTGGGGTCCAAAGCCTGACACTTCAATAACTACTATGTTGACTGGGGTCAGGGCAGTACCAAACTGTGTCTGTGGATACCATCTTTATCCTGTCCCCAATTCCACCTCTCCTATGCATTCTAATATGCCCACCTTCAGATGTAGTGACACATGGATCTCTCAGGTATGTTAGTGTGTTGAGCAAAGGAACCTTTGTTGAATAATAGTTGTCCAACTTGTTGTAAATTTAAAAGGAGATACAAAGGGATCTTCTCACTCGACCATGATGCTGACAGCAGAAAAGCCAAATATACAATTTTTTATTTAACTATGTCTTTATTATTGGACAGTTAGCCTGTTCTCACATTTTTTTGCAGTGTTGTAGAAAAATATTATTTTACATGTCTCCTAATACATGTGTATGTTTTCCTCCAGGGAAGAAATGGAATGGGTGTCATAGATTATTAACATTTTTAATTTTATTAAAACAGCCAGAATATACTCCAAAATGGCTATAACAATTTAGACTCTCACAACCTTGCTAAAATTAGATATAGCTTTCAAATGTAACCTGTACAAAATCAATCTACCTCGTGGCAGTCTCAGCATGGTGTCAATATCCAAATAAATACTTGTCTAAAATCCAAAAAGAACTGTAAAAAAAAAAACCCTTAAGTTTTCCCCCTCTTAATACTCCTTTCACAACACATAGCAAACTATCTTTTAAAAAATAATTTTCACTTATTTACTTTCCAAAATTCCCACTCATCTGGTGTAGAAGATAAACTAATCCCTTTCTATCTCTCTCAAAATTATGTAAAAACACATATCTAACCTAAGTTAATTTTTCTTCTTTTAGTAATTGTCTAAACTTTCCAGCGTAAATCAAACAAATCCTGGTTTATTCCATTTCTATCTTTTAACCATTATCCTGGTCTTTGAAACAAAGTCCAAGAAATGCAAGGACAGAATTCTCTTTAGTGGATTTGTGAGGATTAGAGGTTGTAAATACTTTTATTTTAATTCTTTTTCCTAGCATATGTGCTTGTGCAAAATGCAAGATTAGTTTTAAGTTTGAACTTTAAGCAGGAAGAATGTCTTTCCACAAGAGGGGTTTTAAAATTCCTCTTTTATGTACACAGTACACAGAAAAATGTAGATACTGAAGAAAAGAAAACATAGCTTCCAGGGAGAAAACAGATAAGGAGTGCTCAGATCAGAACAGCTGCAGCAAGTAGCATTAATAAAACCCTTTCTAGTTATGATTATTCTACTCACATAGTTTCTGCTTTAAAAATTCTGAGCCTTTCAAGCAGGGCTTTGAATATTCCCATGATTGATTAGCAGGTATTTCTAGAGTTCCTCCTGTGTGCAAAGTACAATATTGTATAGTTTGTGACAGAGGGGGAGCAAGCATAGAAGACCCAAGAGATATGGTATCTGCTCTTTGATACCTTTGAGTTTAGTTTTAGAGTGTCACTGGGCTAAAAGTACAGACTCTGAGGTCAAACTTCATGGTGACATGACTTCGCCACCTACTTGTGTGACCTCGGCTAGTTTAGCTCTCTGAATCTCCTTTTTTTTTATTTATGAAAGTAATAATAGTACCTATCTCATATATCTGTTTGTAAAGAAAGAGTTTTTCCTATTACTGGTATATCTTATGTAAAGGGTAAATAGAAACATGTCTTTTATCTGATCCTCATTCACTCCTTCATCAGGGAAACACAAATCAAAACCACAATGAGATACCACTTCACACCCACGAGGATAGCCATAATAAAAAAAATTAATGGAAAATAGCAAGGGTTGGAGAGGCTGTAGAGAAATTAAAACCCTGGTACATTGCTGGTGGGAATGTAAAATGCTGCAACCACGGTGGAAAACAAGTTTGACGGTTCTTCAAAGTGTTAAACATAGTTACCATATGACAAAAAAATGTGCACTCCTAACTATATCTACAAAAGAAGTTAAACAGGTTTTCAAGCAAAAACTTTGACATGAAAGTTCATAAGATTCCTTTTCACAGTAGCCAAAAAGGGTGGGGGAGGAAACATAAATGTCCACCAAGAGACAAATGGAAAAACAAAATGTGGTCTAGTCATACAATGATGTATTATTCAGCTTTAAGGTATATAATTCTACATGCTACATGCTACAGTATGGATGAACCTTGAAAACATTAAGTGAAATAAACCAGACGCTAAAGGACAAATGTTGTCTGATTCCACTTATATATATCTTATATGTTTATATTAAGAAAAAAGTGTTTACATAGCCCATTTTTCTCTTCTCTTTTTGGAGCTAGACTGCCCATAGGAAGCAAGCAACATAGCAAGGCATGCAATTTAGTGTGGCCTGATGTCTTTGGCAGGAGAGGGCACAGAGGGAAGAGAGTCTGATTCAAGGCATCTTGCCACTCTAGGACTTTGGAGTAAGCCCACTTGTGAGCCAGGTGGAGGTTGGGGAAAATTAAGTCTTAATGTTCACAAAATATAATTCCATACAACTCTGAAACCGTGTGTGTGTGTGTGTGTGTGTGTGTGTGTGTGTGTGTGTGTGTTCTACAATAATCCTATAGTAGAAATTCCAGCCAAATGCTAAGAATAAGCAAAAGTCTTGGAGAAACAGGAACAGCTTGAACAGGGCAGACACGATGCTATCTGAAAGATCTCCTGAGGTGATTTGTGTGAAAGGAGCCAACCTAGCACAGTAATGGGCAAGAAGTGGTTAAGCAGCAACAAAAGCACTCCTGCTTCCAGGGGCAATTGGGGTGACATTTCCCTGCAACAATCCTACCATCTATATCTCTGCTAAGTGTGGTGTTGGTTTCGCTTTGAATTTCAAGGAGAAGGGACATTTCCTGGCAAACGCGGTTTAAAATGTTTCTCTCAATGTTGTGTTGTATAGAAAAACATTAATCACATGGAGAGAATTAGACACACACACACACACACACACACACACACACACACACAAAACACTGGAGAAAAATGTACAATCCAGAAAACTAAAGTCAGAGAGACGGGGCCACAGCCGCACACAACCATTGCTCACAATGTTTAGAGCATTACTAGAGGGAAACAAAGTCTTCCACAGGAAACCTGCTACACCAGTCTTAGCAATGGATTCTTTTCATTTAGCCTAGGGTCATTCTACCTGTGGATTATTTTGTAGCAGCCTTTCCAGGTGATACCTAGATTTTCAATCTCCTCTAATTCATTAGGTTGAGCCTCAGGGACTCTTTCTTATGTGTATCTGATTCAGATTTTATTTTAGAAAAACATAGAATCAAGGAAGAATAGTAGGATAGTAAAGTACTGAGTGCAAAGCCCCTTTAGTAATTTCCAATCATGTCTGAACTTGTGTGTAAGGAACATAGAAGCCCCTTTCAATTCCTAGTCTCTTCCCACCACTCAAACATTCCTTATGGAGAACAGAGATTCAATGTGACTCCAGTCGCAGGAATAGCTCTAGAGAAAACCATTTTTCTCCAAGCTGTAGAAATTCACCTCATTGCACACAATTTTAATTCCCTAAATTCTATTTAAATCAAAGATAGGCAATTAGAATGCGTAAGCTAGTTGGTGTTTTATAGAATGGTTTCCTTGAAGCAGAAGTTTGACTTATTACTTAACTGTTTCTGTCACTAAGGGCACATTGGAGACCTTGTAGTAATATTAAGTTACATTGCTACTGTGCAGCCCATAAGACTGGGGGCTGGTACAGGACTGTCATGAAACATAGCTACTAAGGACCACTGACAACTTTTTATTGGTGTGACTGAAAGCAACCGGCAAGAACAACAGACAAAACTTCTGTTGATAGAAGTCATCTCTGAGGACAGAAGCTAACTATTCAGGCTTGGGAGACCTTACTGTGATGTTCTAAGATACTTGGCCTTGTCGTTCAACATAAAAATCATTCTTGTCATCAGGAGAGACTACTGACATTTCACTAAACCTCTAAATGAGCAGATAAAACAATTTAACCTTGATCAATTTTTCTTAACCTCCATTGAGCATCAATTTCCCCATCTGAACATAAGAGTACTTACCTCATAAATCTGTTGTGAAACCTAATTGAGATAAAAATGTATAATTAACCTTGCATAATGCTTGGTACATAATAAGCACCAAGGATTCTGAATATTATTATTTTCACTAGCGAATATAGTAAGGCTGAAAGCTCAGTAACACTGGGTAAGAACTTGAGCCAGCCATAGAAACCTTGAATTGTAACCTGGCCTTCAGATTCCTCATCAGGAGGGTGGGACCAGGAGTAAGAGCGTTACACTTGGCACAAGTCCAAACTGCATGACTGCACAAACACTGTAACTGTTCTGTATTCAGACACATTTGAAAGATTTTTCCAGCATAAATTTCTAAATGTGCTGCTTGTTTTGTAATTTAATCTAGGGCAGCAGCAGCAGTGCTATCATTATTTACATTTCTGCCTTTCAGTCTTGGTTCCAAGATATTTGCAGCAGTATGAATTGGCTCATAACAAAATTCTTCTCTTTTCTTAAAAAAAAAACATTGCACATTACTTTCTTTTATACCTGTAAGCAAATAAATATTAACAATCTTTTACATTGATTTGTTTCTGGGACATTTGGTCAAAAATAATTTACAAAAATAAACTGATAGGTAGTTTGACATTAAATTCTTCCTATGGACTTGATTTTTAAGAACTGGTTTCAGTAGAGGAGAGCCTAGTTAGCAACATATTAACTTTCTAATGTTATTACATTTTTATTTTAATAAATGAAGGACAATATAAAGACCTTATAAAAATTGGAAAATCTTCTCACTCTCAATTAACTTTTCTATTTCCAGGGTTTCCTATCTCCAACAGTAACTTGAATAGCTTTGAATCCTCAATTTATAACTATGAAGGGGAGACAAACATTTTTATTTTTATATCTGTCAAGTTTTAAGGTGGTTCTAATAGCGACCAACTACTTTTCACTCTTTGCTTTACCCTGGTTGTGTTTGGAGTCTTACATTATCTAACTTTAATAAATAACTGTATATCTACATTAGTCTTTCCTCCCTAAGGTACCCTCAAATTCTAGAGGGACTAACCGGGTTGATCTACAGTGGACTGCTGCATGGCCCCAATAAATGAACTCCTGCAAAATATGCAACTAATCTAGAATAGGAGCATGGGAATAGGTAGCTTTTGCAGGATGAATGATTTAATGGTCAGGATTGATCTATGTAAGAAGGCTACTGGAAGTGTTCATTCTACATGCAATGTTTCCAGGTAGTACTATATTTCTGTATTTCTGCTTATATTTCCATGTATTCCTTTTTTGAATCCTCATTCTCTCCTCTTGGCTCTGAACTGTGGGTGTGAGACCCTATATAACTCCAAGCAAACTTTCAGCCCTCAAGTGCCCTCAGTATTACAACCTTTCTGAAGCATAACAGAATGTTTCTCTAAATTAAAGGGGAATGACAGGGCCTCACACATAATGGCTCTTGATTTAAAGTTAATTTTCTTTCCTTAGATGCCTAAATTATCCCAGCTCATAATTACAGAATCTTTCTTTGGAAAAGGCCCTAGAGCTTAATATAATTTTCAACTCATTGCATGATTCATTATTACAGAATCAATGATAGTTTGTAAATCAGTCTCTGATTGAGTATTTACCTGATAAGGAAGACTGCTATTTTTGTTTAGAAAGTATTTCTTAAAATGAGCTAAGGTCCACCTCCCTAAATTTTTCTTTGAGCAAGAGTTCATGGTTCCATATAAGATCTTTACATATTTTCATTTAAAATGTTTTTCTATCAAATTATCTCTAAATGGATCAAATGTAGAATATTTTAACAGGAAGTATTCTCTGTGGTTTTGTCTATGTTAATCCATAGTCCATAATATTGTCCACTCTTTCAAGCTACCAGCCCTGATGCAGCATCCCAAACATCAGTGCCAAAACCAGAAGTGCATTCTCCTATTACATTAATAATAATTTTACAGTATGGTGGCAGGAAATGCACTTTCAGTTCACTGGCTATAGCTATTATACTATGCGGAAACGACTGCTTGGAAGGCAGCCAGGTCCTTTGGCTTAAAGGCCAACCATGAGGAAGACAAAGGTAATACAAGAAGGGAAACTGTGCCACCTGACCAAAAGCATTATTGAGACACTCTAAAGCAGGGCTTCTGAGCTCTCTGTGGTGAAGAGCCATTTTTAAAAATTCCAATCTGCCATAGACTTTTGTAAAATAGGAAATCATGCATTTGGGTGTAGCAGCAATGTTAAAATGCTCTAAAAATATTTAACTGCTTACTTAACATCTGTATATTTGTTCAGTATACTAATAATACTTGTGTGACTTGTATGTTTATCATACTTATTTCATCAGGTATTGGTAACACACAGTCTTAGGACAGTTATTGGTCTGTGGAACACATGCTGAATAAGGAAGGATGATTACATTTAGCAACCTAGTCCTTTGAGTATAGTTCAAGTGGCATGCTAGTTCAAGCATCCCTGCTGCTGGTAAGCACCAGATATGTGTGTATGTTAAATACAAATTGGTGGCTATGCTTAAGGAGGTACCAAACACCTGGTTATGCAGAGCATATCAATAAGGCCACTTGCCAATTATAAATCAAACTTAAAAGAGTTTAATGATGAAATCTTGGCTAATCATAAGCATATGGAAAAAGTATGTTTGGCACATATTTGTAGTTGTATCAAATATCATGTTTTCATAGTTAAGTAATTATAAGAAATAGTGTTTAGGTAGTGGCGTGGCCACACAGACAAAAGAGAGACCTCCAAAAACAGTAATTTTGCTAGTAGAACCTTGGAATACCCTAAGTCAGAGGTAGCAAGAAGAGAAAGGGAATGGGTCATAGGATGACAGATGGTAGATTTCATTAAAAGACTGAGGAACAGTGACATGAATCCTCCCCGTCACTGGTGTTTGATACAGGATGAAGACTTTAAACAAAGAATTCTGATATTGAAGGCTGACTAACAGATTGGGCATTAGGAAATGTCTGGCTGCTACATGGACTCAAGACTAATTAGGAAAGCACCATCTACCATGAAGAGGGAACTTTCTGGTTTTACCCTGCTCTTATGTACAATGAACTAGGGATATAGCAATCCGATTCTGCATTAACTGCCAAGAGAACAAGAATTTTCAGAGAAGCATCGATCAGACCGTCAAACCTCAGAGGGAAGGTAGGGGAGGGTGGGGGTAGGGGGAGAGATCAACCAAAGGACTTGTATGCATGCATATAAGCCTAACCAATGGACACAGATACCAGAGGGGTGAGGGCATGAGTTGGGGGTGGGGGTGAGGCAATGGAGGGACAAAGACACATACGTAATACCTTCTATATATATATATATATATAAAAGCCTAAGTGACCATTATGACAGAATGACCGGAATGACCAGTCGACCAGTGACTATGACGGGCACTGACCACCACAGGACAGATGCTCAATGCAGGACCTGCCCCCTAGTAGTCAGTGCACTCCCACAGCCAACCTCCTGCAGCCCCTCCCCCCATGCTGGCTGGGCCCCCTGATAGGCCATGATCACTGGCCAGGCCAAGGGACCCCACCCATGCACGAATTCATGCACCAGGCTTCTAGTAATCAATAAAGAAAAAATATTTTAAAAAAAGAATTTTCACACGCACAGAGAATATGAATTCAAGACACAGACGCTTTTATTTATTTTTATTTTTTCATCCTCACCTGAAGATGTATTCATTGATTTTAGAGAGAGAGGAAGGGAGAAAGAGAGAGAGAGGGAGAGGGAGAGAGAAACATTGATGTGAGAGAGAAACATTGATTGGTTGCCACCTGTATGCACCCTCACTGGGAATTGAACCTGCAACCCTTTTGGTGCACTGGATGATGCTCCAACCAACTGAGCCACCCAGACAGGGCAAGACACAGACATTTTTAAATCTAGGTCTTCATGTGTAAATATAAATAGGTAATAAAGAATCACCAAATATTTAGTGGAAAGTAAAAAACAAACAAACCGTAAAAGGTCACCACACTCAACCAACACAATAACTAAGTCTAAGGAAATAGTAAATAGAGAAAGAAAAAGAATTCATAAATATGGATAAACAGGTTTTAGAGAAAGACTTATAATACTCTTATTAATATCTCACATTCATAAAATAAAAAATAATCTTCTGTTCAAAAAAGGAAAGCAGGTTTCTTATTTGTAAGCAATCTAATTCATGCAGGCTAGTTTAAGCATAAGCAAATATTTATTGAGTGGCTACTATGTGCCAACTAGTCTTTTAGATATTAGGGATACAGAAGAAAGCAAAACAGACAAATCCCTGTCCTAAGGAGCTTATATTTCACCGGGATACAAGAGACAATAAAGAACTATATGACTCAGGAAATGATATCAAGCTGAATAAAGGAGACAGCAAATAACAAGGATGTGTGTGTGTGTGTGTGTGTGTGTGTGTGCGCGCGTGCTATTGTAGATGGTGTGATTAGAGAAGGCCTCTCTAAAAAGATAATATTTGAACTAAGAATTAAAGGAAGTGATGACATGAACCAAGAGGATAGAGGAAGAATGTTCCAAGCAAAAGGAGTGTCTAGGTTTTAAAAATATGTATCTATTTTAATTATAATATCTGTAGAAACTTTATTAGATTTATTGCAGTAACACTGGTTAATAATATTCTATAAATCTAAGGTGTACAACTTTATAAAATGATATCTGCATACTCTATTGTGTATTCACCACCCAAAGCTTAGTCTTCTTTTGTCACCATGTATTTGATCCCCTTTACCCTCTTTGCCCTCTCCTATTCCCCTCCTCTCTGGTAACCACCGTTCTGTTGTATTTATGAGTTTGTTTTATTAATAGTAAAGAGACCAGTGTGGCTTCAGTGGGGTGAGTGAGGAAAAATGGTGGATGTTAAAAAGAAAGTGATAAGAATAGGCTAAATTATATGGGATCTTGTAGACCAGTGTAGTTTGGATTTCAGTAAGATGTATGAAAAGCCATTGTAGGGTTACGAGCAGAAGACTGATGCAATCAGGCTTACATTTTAACAATTTCACTCTGGTGGCTGTGTAGACAATAGACAAGAGAGGGCAAAGGTAAAGTGGAGAGACCAGTTAGTAGGCTACTACAGTGATACAGGAATGAGATGACTGTGGCTTGGAGCAGGGTCTTAGCAGTGGGGAGAAGGATTTATGGTCAGGCTCTGGATATATTTAAAAGGAAATACAGACAGGATTTGCTAGTGGATTGAATTTAGGGAGAGAGAGAGAGAGAGAGAGAGAGAGAAAACAAAGATAACTTGAAGATTTTTGCCTGAAGAACTAGAATAACTAAGGAGCTATTTATTCTAATAAAAAAATTGCAGAACTAATTTATTTTGTTGGAGAAAGAAGAGCTGAGGTTTTTTTGACATGTTAAGTAGGAGATATCTATTGAACATCTAAGTGGAGATGTTGAGTAAGCAGTGGAATATATTATTCTGGAGTTCAAGGGAGGGATCTTAGGCTATAGATATTAATTTGAGAGTCCTCTATATATAGAAGGCATTTAAAGTCATGAGACTGGATGAGATCAGCTAAAGAATGAGTGTAGAGAAGAAAAGAGGACCAAAGATTGAGTCTTGCATTACTTCAATATTTTTCAACTGGATACTAAAATATCACCAAAGAATACTGAGAAGAAATAACCAGTGAGATAGGAGAAGTATAAAGAGGTATCCTGGAAGCTGAGTAAAAGAAGTGTTTCAAGGAGAGGATAGTGGGAGAACATATATGCATAACCCACAGACACAGACAATAGTGTGGTGACGGCCCAAGGGAAGGGGGTGCTGAGGCTGGATGGAGGTGGGGAGAGTATAGAGACATCTGTAACAGTGTCAACAATAAAAATAAAGTTAAAATACTGGCAGGTCAAGTATGATGAATACTGGTAATTAACCTTTGAAATTAGCAATATGGAAGTCATTGGTAACCTTAACAAGGGTAGCTTATTAAAAGGGTCAACAGGTGAGCGTGAGAATGGAGTATGTATTAGATATTGGAGGATTAAGGAGAGAGTAGATAGTATAAAATAGTCATCTAGGGAGTGGGCATAAAATGTCATAACATTGCCAGGCAGCACTAAAGGCCCTCTGAGGTTAATGGCCATAAATTTGAAGACTAAAATTAAATGGATCAAACCACTTGATATGGGAACAGAATAAATGGAGACTTGAATTTAATCAGGTTTGGGTGTTTCCCAGGTGAGTAAGATGAATGGAAAGAGCGGCAAAAGAATTAATGGTATATTCCTGGGAGTGATTATAATGATGTACCATGAAATACAAAGTCAAATAAGAAGACAAGTAGCAGTAAAAAGTAGCAGGGTTAATGGATTGGAGGTCCCAGTAGGGTGAAGAAAATGTTAGGAATCTGGCATTAGAAGCAGTGAGCAGAAAAGATAGAAAGAAATGGTTTGAAAAGGGGATGCTAAAATTGGGATTATGTACATGGTGCAGTTATTTATTAAGGAAAGGCTGGAAAACCAATCTTAAAGCTCATTTTCCAGAAACAATTGCCTAGGACTAATGCCACAGAATCTGCCTGATAAGAAAAACTGTTGCTCCGCATTAGATGCCAAGAAATTGACTTTACTGCAACAGCTACTGCTGCCAGCACTGATGCCACTACTTTAATTAAGAACTTGACCTTGCAATCTCTGCCATCCTTCAAAGCCAAGTTCCTTCACTACCACCTATTCCAGCAAAAATAAAAACCACACAGTATTACTTTATGCATGTCTTCAATTCCAAATCAAAGTGTCATGTTAGGGCATCTGATTGGTAGACCTAAGTCATATTTCTACATCTTAGTTTCAGTACAGACTAGAAGAGTGAGTTTTGACTTCAACATTTGAGAGGTAAAAATTATAATGTAAGATTTTCTCAACTATAGAAAGGCTATTCATTATATTTTGGTCAGACACAAATATGACAAATGTCTACTATAGAGGTTTTAGAAATAAAAAAACATAATTGCCAAAAATTTACCCATTACTAAAGGGATGACTAGCAGTACACTAAAACAAGAATAACTTAGTTGAAGATTGAATACATTCTCCCAGGATTCAATACAAAAAACCCAACAAACAAAAGGTAAGAAAACTTATGAGACGTAGAGATCTTTATGAAAAATCCCGTGTCTGTTTAATGAAAGTTCCAGAAAGAAAAGGAAGGGAAGGGAAGAGAAGGGAGATGCAAAGATAGAAACAGACAGAAAAGAAGAAAAGAATGTGAGGGAGGAGAAGGAATCAAAGAAATACTAAACTAAAATTTCCTTAAACTGAAGAATGACTTTAGTGTTCAGATTTAAGGAGCCCATTAAGCGGGAATAATGGGAAGAATGACACGTGCCTAGACAGATCTTTGTAAAAAAAAATTTAAGCTTTAAAGTCAAAGAAAATATCCTCAAGGCACCTTTGTACAGTGCATAAACTACACATCTCTGTGAGGTAGCTCTGCTGGATTACTAACATATCCCTCCACCAAAATAAACTCAGATGCATTGGAGATTTATTGAAAAATGAAATTATCAAAATATAAGAAGTACTAGAAGAAAACATGGGGAGATATGGCCTAAAGCTAGATGTCAATCTCACAATGGAAAAGATTGATCAGTTTAACTACCTAACAATTTAAAACATTTGCAAAGCATGAAGTATTATAAATAAAGTTAAAAGGCCAATGGCAAAGTGCTAAAAAAAATAATGTTTATGCCAGAGGTCTAACTGCCTTCATGCTTTTAAAAAATATTTAATTGAATTTATTGGAGTGACATTGGTTAATAAAATTTTATAGGTTCCAGATGCACAATTCTATAATATATCATCTGTATATTGTATCGTGTGTTCACCACCCCAAGTCAAGTTCCCTTCCATCACCATTTATCTCCTGTTTACCCTCTTCTACCTACCTCTACCCTACTTTCCCTCTGGCAATCACCATACTGTCATCTGTGTCTATGAGGTTTTATTTATTTTTTGCTTAATTCCTTCACCTATCAACCCCCCCAAAACCTCTCTCCCCTATGACAGCTGTTAGTCTGTTCTCTGTATCTATGAGTCTGTTTCTATTTTGTTTGTTAGTTTATTTTGTTCATTACATTCCACATATGAGTGAAATCATATGGTTCTGGCTTTTCTCTTACTAGCTTATTTCACTTAGCATAATACTCTCCAAATCCATCCATGCTCTTGCAAATGGTAAGATTTCCTCTTTTTTTACCACCATGTAATATTCCATCACACATTGGCCATTTCTATGTCTTCTTTGGATAAATCTTTATTCAAATCTTTTGCCCATTTTTCAATTCAGCTATTTGTGTGGGGTTTTTGTTGTTGAGTTGGAAGGTTTCTCTGTCTATTCTGGAAACAAGTTTCTAATCAGATATGTGACTTGTGAACATTTTCTCCCATTCTATTGGCTGTAGTTTCATTTTCTTGATGATATGTTTGGCAGCAAGAAAGGTTTTTATTTTAAAGAAGTACAATTTATCTATTTCTTCTTTTTGTCATGTATCCTTTTGTTACTATATCTAAGAAGACTTTGCCTAATCCAAGGTCACAAAGTTTTACTCATATCCTTCATTGGGTCTATGATCCATTTTGAGTTGTGTATATGGTTTGAAGTAGAGGTCCAACTTCATTCTTTTGTCTGTAGCTATCTAGTTGTTCCGTCACCATTTGTTCAAAAGACTATTCTTTCCCCCATTAAATTGTCCTGACACTGCTCTAATTCATGAACATGAATGTTCTTCCACTTATTTAGGTCTTCTTTAATTTCTTTCAACATTTTATAATTTTCACTGGACAAGTCTTGCACTTTCATTAAATTTAAACCTAAGTATTTTATCTTTTATGATGATATTGCAAATGAATTAGGTTTCTTCATTTCATTTTCAGATAACACATAGTAGCTAGTGTATAAAAATGTGTGATTTAGAGAAGTTGCTCAGGAAGTTTTCTACAAATAGTAATCATGGACTAACTGTTGAGTAATAGTAATAGACTAAAACAAGTCATTTGTATTGTTAAGTAGTAATCCATTGTATGAATATAACCATTCATTCGCTGTAATTGGTGCAGAATTTGCAATATAACTGTATAAATTGTTTGGGTCTTGATGAATTCACATAGTCTAACTAAAGAACAAAGAGATTATTAGTGCCTAAAACTCAGAATTATAATTCAAACCAAGCAGGAAAAAGGGAAAGCAAAAACCCTTTCTAGTTCTTTTCATGTTTTATCCCAGTTTCTCTGAATTCTTTCACCTTCACATTTTGCTTTAGTAAAAGCAAAGTTAACAAGAGTACAATCTTCTCAGTCAGCTGAAAGCTATTTTAGAAGCTGTTACCCTTCTGCTCCCTGTTTATTTAGTAGGCATACAATAGACACTAATCCTACTATAGAGAAGTAGTATGGCATGGGAGTTAAAGGTGTGAGCTCTGGAGTCAGACTGCCTAAGTTCAAATTCCATTTATGGCATAGTCACTATTTGGCCTAAGGAAGCTTACCATTACCTCTCTTGGCCCCAGTTGTCCCATCCTAAAATGGGGAGGACATTCCTTACTTGGATGATTTTTTTTATTAGGGTTATATGTATAACATACTTAGAAAAATACAGTGTTAATGCTCAACAAATGCTGGCATGTCATTAATATTACATGACAATCAGTTGGCACATAAGGAGACAAACATGGTTATCTTCAGCCTGGGGAGATTCAAAAACAAATAAATAAAATATCTCATTTTAATCTTAAGACATCTGTATTCTCTTGACCTCTTGGGGGAGGGCATTTGTAAGAGACTGTGTTTTTAAAAATTGGGGACATGAAGAGGAAAGTGCTCCGAAGGGATAATGAAGTACATCAAGAAATCAGAGGAGAGAACTAGGAAAGAGGAGATATTTAGAAGGAGAAGAAACCAAGGAGGCCAGAGAAAGGAAAGTAGGTGGTTGGGGAGAGGGAGTATAACAATAATAAGTTTCATAAAGGTAGTGGAGAGGGGTGGGGAAAGGGTAGGAGGGAGGGAGACTGACTTTGTAATACAGAGCTAAGAGCTTTATTGAAGTTTAACAGAAAAGAAACCCTTGTTTGAAAGGAAGAGACTGGCTATATTTAGTACTGGGTAGGATGTCAGTTCTGAAAATAAACTGCTCCCAGAACCGAATGTAATCCTCTGTGCTGTTGTCACCTGTAACAGGCTGTCCTCCCTTGTAGGAGAGTGTGGAACATGGACACATTAGTGACCTCAAAGCTCCTGCCATTCCCAGCTTTGTCTCTTTATCTCATTGCTGTTTTAAACCTTGTCATTAATATGGAGAAAAAAGGTGCATAGCTGAAAAAAGTGAAGGGTATGCTGGTATATATGTAAAGCAGGGAAATGTTCCGCTAAGTAAATACCAGAATCTAAACACCACGTGGCCAGATGCTCAATAAAATATTCACCACCACCATGGTACACTTTTGGTACATGAATGTGGACACAGGGGCCCAGTAGGAAGTGTGACAGGCCATATAAAAATATGTACTTGAGGCACACTATAAGTGGCCTAGAGGTAAGTTCTGTGGTGATGGCATGCCTGTGCAACCTAGGGCATGCAGACAGGCCAAAGTCAGTATACATACATTCAGAAAAGACAGAGACGTTTACACACACACACACACACACACACATACACACACACACATACACATTTTGTGTTGGGAAAATATAGGTGATGCCTTTCACTGAAATGGAAAAAAAATCAGAAAAAAACAGGTATTTTGATGGCAGAAAATATAAACAGAGTTCCAGAATTCTAACTTCCAATTCTATCTTCTCATCACTTCCACTGTTACTCCTCTCTCATCTGACCTGTTGCAATAACCTCCTACTTATTCTCCCTGCTTCCACCCCCAGTCCCTCTCCCAAATATGTACTCCATAGGGCAGCCACGGTGATCTTTTTAAAATTACCAATCATAGGTGCCTCGTTAGCACAGTAGGTAGCGCATCAGTCTCATAAAATTACCAATTATATTACAACACTCCTCTAGACAAAAACCTACAATATCTTCTCTGAATGCAAAATTGTTAACATGGCCTACAAGACTCCACATGATCCAGTTCTGTGCTGGTTTCATTTTCTCCCCTTACTCCTTCCACTCTACACATGCTAATCTCTTTGTTCTTCCTAGAACATGCCAAGCACATGCTGGCCTCAGAGATTTGCATGTGTACTGTTCCCTCCATGTGGAAGTTGCTGTCCCTATATAGCTTATTCGAGACTCAGCTCAAATGACACCTAATGAGAGAGACTTTCCATAACCACCATACATAAAATAGCAATCTCCATTACCCTACATCACCTTTGGTGGATAAATGAAGATGATGGGTGGAAATTTCTGATCGGCTGTTGGATATTTGGGTCTAGAGTTAAGCTAGGAAGTCTGGCCCAGAGATGTAGATTTGGGAGTTTCCATTACTCCAGGCAAGGAAAATAGTGTTTGTAATGGATCTAGAGGTAAGAGGAAGCATGGTACATTCAGGAGCCATATGGGACTCTGAAAACGCAGATTCTCTGGGTCTCACCCAATATCTCCTGAGTAAGAATCTCTGGAAGTAAGGCTTAGCAATATGTAGATTGATAAAGTTTCACATATGATGCTGATGTGCAGTCCTGGTTGAGAATCACTGCTTGAAAGATACAATTCTATTCTCTCCACCAAATTTACTAGCAATCACCAAATTGCCAAACCAGTAGTTACTTTATATCTTGTATGTATCTCACTTGACCAATCTGTTGCAATTGATAGTTGATCATTCAACTTCAAATATACTTTCTTAGCTGCCAGGCACCACACACTCATGATTCTCCTGACTCATATATGGTCATCCCTTCTCAGTCTATTTTATAGGCTTCTTTCCTGCCAATCCCTTCAATACCTGCGCTATCTGGGGTTTTGACGTCTACCTTTCTGTCACTCTGATATTCTGCACACTCTCTCTGGCTAGACTCATCTATTCACATGACGTAAATCTGTACACCATGAGTGCCCATATTTCTATTCTTGATCTGTTTCCTCTTTTAAGCTCAAAACCCGTGTTTAATATTACCTACATTACCATTTAGATATTACATAGGCATCACAACCCCAATGTACTCAAAGGTATTTTAAATGTTCCCTCCAAATTTCAGTTAATGATGCAATTAACACACCACATCTAATAGGTCAAAGTCTTGGTTATTCTATATTCTACTGATCATCCACTTTTCTTTATCCACACTGTCCCTATCTTCATTCAAGCCACAATTACCTGTCATCTGATTTAATGATCAATTATATTGCAGTTTATGTGTTTGTATGTATAGTTATTCTACTAGACTGAGTAATGAGAGGATAAGACTACTCATTCATTCATTCAACCAGTATGTATTGAGGGCCTAGTAGATGACATATAATGTCACAATTCATCTCTGTGTCTTTCTTTACATCAAATATATTGCCTGATATTGAGTAGGTACTCAGTATATGTTTGTTTTATTTAATTACATTGAAGTATACTATGTTACAGATAAGAAAATAGGGCCTAGAGATGAGAAATGACCTTCCAAACCCACACGGCAGGTTAGGATACTGGAATTTGCAGTTCCTTACTCTTAGTGCAGCGTTCTTTCCACAGGACCACATTGTCCCTCCATTCTACAATTCTATACTCTCCAAGGTCATTTTTTTCTCTCTAACTTTTCTATACCATGATCTTATTATTGATGATATTGCTCCTATATTGTTTGCCAGTTTCTTTGGAAAAGAAAATAATTATCACCAGCCCTATAGGTTTTTGGTTAAGAAATTCCATTTCCTTGGCATTATTTACTTCTTCTGGCATCACCACTGCTGAGTCAGGATGCCCATAGATTTTCATCTGGTACTTCTTCTTTTTTATCCTCACCTGAGGATATTTTTCCATTGATTTTTAGAGAAAGTGGAAGAGAGAGTAAATATGTGGCAAATACTGTGTTTCTATAGGACAATGTTGGCATAGAGACAACCTCAGCAATCCCCCCAAGGAGGAGCCTGAAAACTGGGTACTTGCCCTTGCCTGGGAATCGAACGTGGGACCCTTCAGTCCACAGGCCCACGCTTATCCAAAACCGGCTAGGGCTCATCTGTTACTTCTAAAGAGCTACTCTTGACTCCAGTAGACAGTAATGAAAGGATAGGACTGGCCTCATATAGGAACTTATAGGCTCTCAAATGTATTTGGGCTCTATTCTGGGAAAAAGAGAATAAGGAAATATTTTCAGAATTTGTGCAGAATACGTGTTTCATGCAGACAAAATAAGAGAGAATTGGTTATAATTATAGGCTGAGAGAATTTGATATTTGATTTGGTTTATGGATGAAGATTCTGATAATGATTATTTTAGACACTGAATTGGACTATCATACAAACTTGGTTTTTCATATATAATCTATTTCCACTTGCTACAATTTAGGAAAACCTAAATAAGCTTAGTACATTCCAGGAATATGAATAAAACATGTGGGTGGTGCCTTCTAGAGAAAATTTCTGCTCTTGACTTGCTAAGGCTATGAGTGTAGGGTACCCTCCTTAGAATGGTTTACAAAACATGTTGTTGTCACATCTTTGTGTCTTTGTTCATTATGCTATCTCTGCTTGCAATCATTTTTATTTGTTCTTTTGAGTATCAAATATTTTTTAAGTATCTTTTCTGTTCCAGGATTATACTGAGTTTGGGAGATCCAGTGATGGTTCTATTTGCAGTTCATCCTGTCATCCTTTATGCTACCTCTTGACTTCTGCACATGCTAGTCCCACTGGCTATAATGTCCTTTTCATTCTTCAAATTTATATTTCAATGTCACCTTTTCTAGGAAGCATTCCATAACCCCCTCAATACTGGATGAGGTGTATTTTCTCTCTGCTTCTTTCCATTGCACTTATTCTTTATTATATTTGTCTATTTATTATCTCCCCTGCCAAAGTATGAGCCCCTGGGGAGCAAGAATTCATTTATTAATTATGTATTAATAAATAATATCTAATTATACATTTGACCCTTGAACAATGCACTGACCCCCTGAACAGTTGAAAATCCTTGTATAACTTATGACTCCCCCAAAACATAAGTTGTTCCTCGGTATCAATGAGTGGTTTGGTTACTGAAATACCCACAGATACCAAAATCCACGGATGATCAAGTCCCCTATATAAAATGAAATAGAACAATGCATACAATCAGCTCTCCATATCCACAGATGCGCAGCCACAGATCAAAAACAGTACAGGTATTTATCAAAACATTCAACCTGTCTTATGTTAAGAGGAGAGAAGTGTAATGTATAGAGTTGGAGAATAACTTGATTGGCAGGCAGAGTAATTTAGACTTAATGCTTTAGAAATTAGAAATAAGTTTTTGATATAAGGGAATAAAGCGTGAAAATAAACCATATTTAAGGAAGATATATTTAGCACATATCTGTTCAAATTTAAAGCTGGACTTTAAAAAACAAATAGAAAGACTCTCTTGCCTCTCCTATAGGCTACATTAGGGTGAGAAAAAGTTCTTAATATTCACATCTACTGTTCATTGAGCACTTACTATATTCCAGACACATGATATACCTTTTAAATGCAAGACTGTATTCAATCTATAGGAATTAGCATAATCCTATGATGTAAGTACCTCCACTTTAAAGATGAAGAAACAGGTTGAGAGAGATGAATTGAGTTGCTCAAAGTCAGACAGCTCATAAAGTGAGAAACAAAATTGGAACCCTGGTCTGTTTGACCTGAATCTAGTAAGGACAGTGCTTGGCACACAGTTGATGTGCAATAAATACCCGCTTAAAAATGGTGGATGAAATATCAGCAAATCTATCCTCTTGTGTGGATGAATTTACAGATTAGCTTTAATGGTTTTTATAATTTTGATAAGCTCAAGTCAATGTTAACAGTAAGGAAGAGGTTTGAGCCACAAAAGGGAAGAATTTACAAAGGAAAATCTTTTGACTCTGGAAATTCTGATTTGTTTAGAAATTACACACACACACACACATAATGGATATGTACATTGTATATACATTCACACACACACACACACATCAACAAAACAGTGTGGAACAACTTTGCCACGCACGCACGCACTCACATGCACATGCAGACCCATGTAAGCATTCGTGTTTTTAATCTCGTGTTTTCTTTACCCTCCTGAGAGGGTGTAAATAGAATGTCAGAGCTAGAAGGTATCTTAGCAATTACCTAATCAGATCACCTCCTGTATGTAGAAATTGAGGCACTAGATAGAGGTAAAGTAAATTGCAAAGGTCACACAAGGAATTAGAGTAAGATTAAGAATCTGAGTTTCCTGACTCACAGGTTTGTTTTACTCTTAACTGTCACCATTTACCTTCTCAATTTTATCGATGGGATAACCAAAGCATCCTAAGAATGTTGATGGTCAAGCTCCTGCTACTTGTCTATTGAAGCAGGACTTGAAATCAGATCTCTTTTATTTTAAATATGAGGCTTGTTTTCATCTAAGTGCTTCTGTCTGGGTGCCCAGAAGGAAGACCCCTTCCTATTGAATTAAACAGTGAACTGAGGATAATTTACAGAAAACTCCGTCCTTTGGTTTCAGAGAAAATGTCCAAAGCTGCTTTATTTTCAGAAGCCTGGCGGCCCCAACGAGCCTCCCCTGGAAACAGGGATTCTGTCTTCCTTATTGAATCCGCAACACCTAGCACAAAGGAAGGCTCTCAAACATATTTGTTGAATATATGACATACTAAAGGCAGAAAGGGAAAGTAGGTTGGTTAATGGTTTCCCAATGGATGATGGATGGATAATCTTTATTAGCGCTGAAAAAAGTGGGAATGAATGTAGAAAAGACGTGGGAGAAACCCTTAAACAAAGGAGAAGCTCTGTCTCCATCTGATTGAAGCTGCAATCACTCAGCAAGGGCTGAGTGGCTCTGTAGGACTGTGGTTGGCAGAGATATTTAAATAAGGCCTCCTTAAAATTGTTACTCTCCACCCCGCCCCCATTCCCCTTTAAATCCTGTTTCAGTCATTACCCAGGGACCGGATACAGAGATTCCTATGGGGAGTTCTAATGGGTCGATTCAATTTCAACTGGATGACGCCACTTAGCCAAGCATTAAGAGCTACAGCTCCGGGAAAACAAACGACACTGAGAGAGGGAGAGAAAGAAATTATAACAGGGAGCAATAAATCCCTTCCCTCCCCTCCTCCCCTCTAACCCATTCACAAGACCTCCAGAAATCATCTACATTCACAAAACAGCCAGCTAGCTCAGCTGAACGCGCTGCAATCTCGCCTCCCTCCCCACCCCCCCTGCTCTCTGCAGATTATATACCAACACACCCTGCGCTATATAAATAATCACACACTATCGGTATCTATTGCTCTGTTGAGATACCCTGTGTCTACAACTGCAGTTTCTGCAGCTTCGGTTCATCTGTCAGATTGGAGGAGACAGAGGCGGAGGTGGAGGCGGAGGCAGAAGAGGAGGGGGAGGAGGTAAAGGAGGAGGAAGGGGAGGAGGGAAGGGGAGGAGGGAAGGGGGAGGGGAAGAGGAGGGGAAGGAAAACGCTGGAGGAGGAGGGGAAAAAGAAAGAGGAGGAGGGGGAGAAGGGGGAGGAGAAAGAGGCGGAGGAGGAGGAGGAGGAGAAATAGGAGAAGGAGGAGGAGAAAGAAGAGGAGGAGGAGGCGAACAACTTACCCTGCTGAGCTTTCTTTGGGGAATACGTGCATCAAGATTTAGATCTGCAAGGAAAATCTATACAAAGTATCTGCCACTACAGGTCTGACTCTCCTCCCCCCACCACCGTTTTTTTTTCCCTTTCCGTTTTCTCTGCTGTGTCAGAAAGACCAGACCGAGACAGAACTATCTCTGTTTCTGGCTCCACTGCCGGTGAAGGAGTTTTCATTCAAGACTTTCTGAAAAGAGGTTGGAGAAGCCTAAAGAATCAGAAGAGGTCTTTTGAGCCAGATGGGGCATTAATTCTTCTGCTTTTCTCAGCATGGATAGATCCTTTCCTCAAGGTAAGCCATACCGATTAGATCTTAAGGACCCCAGAATTCTTTCTATGCACAGATTGCCATTCATTCCAGCCATCGTCTGTGTGTGCGTGTGCGTGTGTGTGTGTTCGTGTGTATGTGTGTGCGCACGCGTGTGCACGAGCACAAACGCAAGCGTGTGGGTAAAATGAAATGAAAATCATTTAAATGAGATTTAAATGAATCGGCTCCTGCAGAACACTATTCTTACTGGATATTTATAAATCAAAATGGAACTTCCAAATAACCCTTTTGTGGCCAAATGTCAATTTCGTTTCTAGCCTGTTGACCTTTCCATGCATTTTGATGCTTGCCTGGGTCCCTTATAGCACAGCCTAACCACGCAAACTGAGGCTATAGGGAGAGCCCATGCTGAGGCCAGTCTGGCTGCCCAGCGGGTATCCTGTCAGCGTGGGGCTAGTCAGCTATTGGTTCACAAGTCTGGGCTGTGCATCGTTCAGATTTCATCACATCACCTTGCCCTGGGTAGAAATGGCGCAAGCTGACACGGCATAACCCCCTACTTACATTGAGTCAGAGCAATGATTTAGAAATCTCTGGATCCGTGCCTGGGGGGTATGGGCACATGTCTCTATGTGGCATATGGAAATGTTGTCCAAAGTGAGAACCTGTGAGCATGTCTAGTTAGCCAATGGGCGTTCGATAGGACCTAAGGCCGTGATTTCCAGTCCTCTCCATTCTTCTGGGTATAATGATCACCTCTGCATGCTGCAAACCAAGTCGGACGAACAGAAAACAGACCTTGAACTCTTAAACAGAAAATCTATTTTGAAATGCAAACTACTGTTGCTTTACTGGGTGCATTAAAACTTCACTGTAACCTAATGGGCTATCACATGAATTTAGATATACCAGGTGTTAAATCACGTTCCCAACAAGTGAGCAGCATACATGCATACAAATAAGGTACAGGCCAGCAGTTGATCCACAAGGAAGTATTAGTCTTTCCCCCTGTACCTCTAAGTAAACATTTACTAAGACTTGACTGTAATATTCTGCACATTTTGTGTGTGTGTGTGTGTGTGTGCGTGCGTGTGTGTGTGTGTGTTTGTGTGTGTGTGTTCTGGTTTTTGGTCTCTCTAGCTATGAAACAATCAAGATAGTGATCTGAGTGACTTGGATTTGGAGGTATTTTATTCAGCGTTGAGGAGCTGAGTAGTGAGAAAGGAAATAATTTAAAGGAAGGGAGACTAATTCTTCATGAAAGACCTTTGAGACAGAGAAACGCAACCTAAAAAGCCAGCATAAAAAATTGAGAGCGTCGGGAAAAGAAGGGGCTTTTACAACCTTCCTTTCATATCCCCTCGTTTTGCAGATGAAGAAACTGAGGCCTGGAACAAAAGTCATTTGCCCATAGTCACACAGCAAAGCAGAGCTAGAGCTAGGACTAGATCTTAAGTTTCATGCCTCCTATAACATGATTTGTGGTCCAAAGGAAGATTTTTTTACTTCTTAAATGAACAACTATCATTTTCTTCAGGATTAGAAGTGTGTGGATGCATTTGATATTACCATTTTCCTGTATTGCTCATGACTAAAACACCTAGATCTTTACAAATGCAAGGGCTTAAAACTGCAAGACTCCCTGGTTTGAAAGAAATTGCTGTGATTCTTAATGAAACGATTAGAGTCATGAATAGGACTAGGGGAGCAAAGTGACAAGTTAAGAGTTAAATGTGGTGAGAACCTGGCAGCTCCAGCAAGATGTATGCGGTAGGAGGGAGGCCCAGTCAGTGGCTGAGAGGTTAGTAATGTAAACTATATACAACTTGGTATTTGTAAGGGGGGAGTGCTGTGATAGAGATGCAAATGCTTTTGCACAGAGAGGGATTTTGAGAGAGCAGACTTTGGAACAGTAGAACTAAGAAAACATATAAAGCCATAGCAGAAATTCCCCCTATGTTTGCTTTCAGTTATTCTGAGAAGGAGTGTATATAACAGCAGAGCACAGAAAAAGGCAACACACCCCAGAGCCGTTACACAGTGAGGCACAAAACAGCATTGAACCCAAGGGAGTGGGAGCAAACAGAAGCCAGGCTCTCCTTCTCTCCCCCCGCTCTTCTTTGAAATTGAGGATGAATCATATTGTATCAGAAAGGATTTATCACAGAAATCAGAACTGTGTTAAGGTATTAGCCTAGAAGGGCTTTAGATAGGAAAGTTTTCAACTTTAGTCTCAACATGGCAGATTTTAGGTTCTAGGGAGAAAATACATTTTTTTCTTTCATTAACAAGCAGGATTTCTTGAATGGATTTCGCTTTCTCGTCCCTAAATTGACATAAGAAAAGGAATTTCTGTTTAGGTTGAACATAGCAAATTTCAGGGCTACAGAAAAACTGTTGAGAAAGCTCTGAGCACCTGGCCAGAGGGACTGAGATGGGAGTGGGTTTACAATGCATCATTCATTACTGCAGAGGCACTACGTGACAGAAATCACTAGATCCCATCAATGTACAGCCAAGGCTTTTAATCACCTTGGCTCCTGCTTAATAATATGTGATATGTATATTCTGTCTCTCATTTACTAGAAAATGCAATTGACTAACAGCATAGTCAGTTTCTTAACTGTTGCTGCTCACAATGAATGGGCCTTTAATGGGTGGATTTCTAAATCATAAACATGCATGTAGTCGTAGTTTTTCATCTAATCTAGGTACTGCAAACAGTCTCTTGCCTATTCATTTCTCAACACTTTTCCCCCCTCTTACCTTCCCCTACAGTATCTATTTCAGTTCATCCTGTTAGCCAGATCGGATTCAGCACGTCCAGAATGGCAAACAATTTATTGTCATTCAATCCTGTTTTATCCTACTCAACACCCCGAATTTACCCAGGTCCTACTGCCCACCATATTGCAGATCTTCCACGGTCCATTCTTAAAAAAAAGATTTTTCAGAGCAAGAAGAAACCTTCTGAATGTATCCTGTCAATCCCCTTACCTGTAATCAAGACAGTAGTGCCTCATCATCCCAGATTGATGCCCAAAGCTTCCTTTAATCATTTAACCAATCATCTCAACTCCTCAATCTTGCAGCAATCTAATCAATACCCAAATACACTTTTTCAGCCTAAGCACCACATGCCCTTCTTCTGCCCAGACAGAATCCCTTTGGGACATGGTTCTGAGTCATTTCTATTATGACCTATATTCCCCCAAGCTTAGCTTTCAACCTTCCGATCATGTTTCTGAGATACCTGGTGACATCCCTGGAACCCCATATGATAATTTCTTGTAGCTTTGAGACCTTGTGTGCCTTCCTTTAAGTCACTGATTCTTGGAATCTTCAGTATGTTTTGAATCTGGTTTCCTTTGGGAAACCAACAAGTCTAATGAATCCAGAGTATATGTGGTTCTTACAGTGTAAAGGATTTGAAGGGCCCAACACCTTCTTTGCCTGATATATGGTGAACAAATCTATTTCTTATAAGTTTGTCAAAAGATTCTTCCCAATCCAAAGCTCCTACATCCACATACCCTGCAAGTCAGCTGAACAATGTGTCCTTGTTTATTTGAGTATTCAAATGAAAACTACCTGTTCTTTTCTAATGCTAAGATTATGAAGCTTAGTAAAGATACAACAAAGGTAGAGGTGGGAGGCTTCAGGAGGCTGTGAGTCCAAATGAATAAAAGAGACATTTTGCCTTTGACTGTCCAGATATATAAACAAGGCCGTGCTGCTTAGTTTTCCCTCAAGGATGGAAGGTGTAGAAGGTATAGACGAAGATAATTCTTTTGTCTAATGATGTGGTTATATAATCATAAACAATAATGGGGCACAGTCCTTCAGAATCACCTCGTCCATCCCTATAATTATATGGATAGTGAAACTGTGGTCCAAGCAAAGCAAGTCATTTGACAAAAGTTATATAGATATTTGTCTTAGACTCTCCATAGTGTTTATCTGCACTCTCTGTGCTGAGTTAAATAGCACTGAAAGAACTCGCTAAACAGTGAAATTATACTCACACTGGTTCTGTGATGTTATGTGCCAGAAAAGTTATTTTTAACCAAATTAAATCTTCTTTTCAAAAAATGAACAGATGTAAATTCAACTAAACAGGTTTTCATGGGCATATAGCCTCAAAAGGCAATGAATCTGGTCATATTATTAGCCACGGAGTCCTTTATGAACTGCATCCTTATTTTTCCTGTTATTGAACTTTGGGCATATTTCAGTATCACGTTCGCTTGCTTATGGAAGCCTAATCAAGCACTATGCTCTTTCACTTGTTCATTCTATTACTCATTCAAGCTTTCCATCCCATACAGTTGTGTGAGTAATCAATCTATTTTGAGACGGCCTGAAATCTGATGGATTTCAAATATGTACTTTGTTCGTGATGTTGTTTCCTAGGTCCTAATGCCTCCAGGATGACTCTTAGATTTGTGTTTTTTCCTTGTGTGCACCTTTTTGGCTGTTCAGTCTTCCGGTGGTGCATTACAGTAAATGGCTTTGTATACAATGTTTTCCTCATGGTCACCATTAACAATACTAGGCTCAATCAAATCCTTCAGGGAATAACCACCAACTATTCTGGATTGTAGTAAAATGGAGATAGAGCACATGCTTTCTTAGCTTAAATCTGATATAAGAACATAGCTGTTCTTTAAGAAAGCCAGTTTATTGTATTGTGTAAGGTAAAGATAGAGAAAAATACCCCAAGTAAATCCCATCAATAAAACTTGATTTGGGGTGGTAATAAGTATAATCATAGGTGATATTTAAAATAATTCAGGGATCATCTTGTATGGTTCTTTCAGCCCCAGTATTACTTCCATGTATATAGAAAAAATTTGATTCTGGAGCCACACTCCCATTTAGAAAGAATTACCTCCTCAATAAGTTAAATCAGCCTATTAGATGAGGAGAGCTGCAGGATGATTAGTCTTGGCATCCTTGCACCCTTGGGAAGCCCTTTTTCCTGTTATTCTGCAGATAGCTTAATCTCTGCCCTCTGCGTCTCTGCCACATCTCTGCCATCATTGCATCTTGCTTGCTTGCCTCTATCCATTGAATCAAGCAATGTCATTTCTCACTTGTTTATTTATGCTTCTCACAGATTTCAATGAAAGGAGAATTTATATATAAAAATTCACAGAAGACTTTTGAGGCTTTCTCTTTGACATCGGCATTGCCTCAGAGAGTAGCCTTTATGTTTGAAATTAGGGTCCGTTTTTATTAGAATTTTGATGCTGAAGGCCTAGATTTCTCTGTTAGCAAACATCTGAATGAGCTAGCTGCTCCTGTGACCCTAGTCATATGATGGAACACAAAAGAAATCAATGATCCGATCTTTGCTCCCAAAGTGCTTTATAGTCGGAATGGGAAGATCAGACTTGCCTGTAAAGAGGTAGGTGAGGTCATTACAGAATAAATATGTGACATGAAGTCTACCATAAAGTGATCCAAGGTACTGGTGGTGATAGGGCCTGAGCTTTATAGGTTCCCTGCAAAGTACTCATGCCTGTGTGTTCTCATTAATTGTTTCTATTTCTTCTCTCCTAGGATTTTCTGATGTTCCCTAAGGTCTATGTAAATACAAGGGCTCTTTATCACCATAAGTGCCATCCTGACCCAAAGCCACTCAGAACTCAAGAATCAAGGCAAAATGGATGCTGCAGTGACAGATGACTTCCAACAAATCCTGCCTATTGAACAGCTGCGCTCTACTCATGCTAGCAATGATTATGTGGACCGGCCTCCAGCCCCCTGTAAACAGGCCCTCTCCAGCCCTTCCCTGATTGTGCAAACCCACAAATCTGATTGGTCCTTGGCTACCATGCCTACTGCTCTCCCCCGCAGTCTCAGCCAGTGCCATCAATTGCAGCCCTTGCCTCAGCATCTGAGCCAATCTAGCATTGCCAGCTCGATGTCCCATAGCACCACTGCCTCTGATCAAAGGCTCCTGGCCAGCATTACGCCCTCACCTTCAGGCCAGTCCATCATCCGAACCCAGCCTGGAACAGGGGCCCACCCGAAGGTTGATGGTGCTCTGAAGGGAGAAGATGAGCAATCTGCAATGCACCCCAGTGAGCACCTCTTTATCTGTGAGGAGTGTGGGCGCTGCAAATGTGTCCTCTGCACAGCATCTCGCCCTCTCCCCTCCTGCTGGCTGTGCAACCAGCGTTGCCTTTGCTCTGCCGAGAGCCTCCTCGATTATGGCACTTGTCTCTGCTGTGTTAAGGGCCTCTTCTACCACTGCTCCACTGATGATGAAGACAACTGCGCTGATGAGCCCTGCTCCTGCGGGCCTAGCTCTTGCTTTGTCCGCTGGGCAGCCATGAGCCTCATCTCCCTCTTCTTACCCTGCCTGTGCTGCTACCTGCCTACCCGTGGATGCCTCCATCTCTGCCAGCAGGGCTATGATAGCCTCCGGCGACCAGGCTGCCGCTGTAAGAGGCACACCAACACTGTGTGCAGAAAAATCTCTTCTGGTAGTGCGCCCTTCCCCAAGGCCCAGGAGAAGTCTGTATGACCTCCTCACCAAATGGATCCAGAGCTTTCTCCTTCTAGCCCCCATCAGTAATGCAAACGCCTCATCTTTGAAGAGGGGAAGGAGGAGTAAAGTAGCCAAAGCTAGGGCCTCACCAATTTTGTTCCTGCAGTGTCAGGGGAATGGCCAAGTACATCCTGGTGCAGGATGCCTTGTTCTTTCTCACAGTATCTACCCCACTCCTCTCCAACCTTTTCGCACCCCACCATCTCAGCCCTTATGGCTGTCATGACAAATTCAGGTGATATATCGGCATGAGATTTGAACACTGAGGACTGGCAGAGCCAGCAACGTGGAGGTTTAGGGGCTCCCCAATGCAAAGCCTCTCGATGCAGGCTCTGAGTGTCACTCTGCTTTCCACTGTGCCTTTGAAAGCTTTCTTCTAGATGGTTTTCACAGGCCCATGTGGAACAACATTCACTATTCCAGGGAATCTGACCCTTTCTCCCTGTTGAGTGCCCTTCTCTTCTTTAGTCTTCTTTTTCTCCTTTCTCCTCTTCTTTCATCACTGTTCTGGACTCCTTTCCCCTTCATTCTCACCCATTATGCTTTCCCTCCTTTCCTTCTCTCTCCCTCCCTTTTTTGACTCTTTCCTTCCCTCTCTTTCTCTCAGTCTAATCCTTTTTCTGCTTGTATTTCTGTCTTGTTTGATCTGTCTTTGCTCTCTCTACCTGTCCCTCTTTCTCTAACACGTCCCAAAGTGCTGTTTTTCCGTAGGTGTTTCCTTTGACGCCAAACTTTGCTATGCTATACTATTTACTAATTTTCATTAAGGGAAATGGATTACTGTAATGGACTGATCACTAGCAATAGTCTATATCCTGATGTGTGTGTGCACTCATAACCACACTTAACTGGTTTGTGAGCATATGAAGCAAAAGTATCTTACATTTCCAGGTTTAATTGGTTGGAGTTTTACTCCCTTTCCCAATAATGAACTTATAGTACTGACAGATTCCACTAGCATGCTGAGTAGGATAGTAAATCAGGATGCTCATAACTTTGTATGTCTGACCCAAGTGCCAAAGGCAGACGTGCTTTATAGCTAAATGAACAAAGCAAAGGATATCAAAGAGGTCTGTTCTCTCTTAGAAGCTAACTGCCCTGAGACTGCATGGCTCAGGCCTTAATAATGGACATCAAAAGTCATAAAACTGTAGAGCTGGAAGGAATCTTAACAGTTAATCTAGTTTAATGCCCTTATTTTACAGATGGGAAAACTGAGACCTGGAGATAGGAAGGGAATTTGCTCAAGGCCACACACTGAGTTAATAGCAGAGTTGGGACTGGAATGCAGGCCTTCTGACTCCTAGTTCCATTTTCTCTACCCTGTTCCATGTTAAGTCATGGGACTTTTCTCTGAGGGCTCTATTAACAATGACAGAAAGCCATTCCCATTCAACTTTCAGGAACCATGCCAAGTTAGTGTGGTGATCTTTATACAGTGCAAGGTGGGTAGCTAATTAACTACCAGGTGTTGGGGCTGCCCCCAGTGGACATCACCTTTGGCTCTGTCACCTTGTAGAAGCTTGTGTGGAAAAGAAAAGAACATTTAAGGAAGCCCTAACCAAGCTGTATCTTTGCCATCGCGCCTCCTTTTTGCTGCACACACTGTGCTTGCTCCTGACTTTACAATGACAGTTGCCTGAGAACCTAAATTTCAGCAACAGTGGAAAACTGAGACAAAAAAAGGTGTATGATACAGAGAACTGACTTCTCTTTTTCAAAGTGCCGAGAGCCTGTGCTGTGAATACCATTGGATAGAAAACGGCTGCGGTGGTGATGGCAGGCTCCGAAAGACTGATGCTAAAAGACGCAAGAACTAGATGCAGTTTCCCTCTGTAAGTGAATCCAACACTACAGAATTCAGAGATTGAGGGCACTTGCTTGAAATGAAGGTGCTCCAACTTAGTTTAAGACTTCCAGACTCTAACTTTATATATCATCTCTTTGAAAGTGTGCATGGATGTGTATCGCAGGGTGGAGAGGTAGGGAGAGATGTATAGTCATACACAGGGGGACGAAAAAGAAGGGAACATCTATGTCCCCCTGTTGGATGTGTACTATAGAAATATGTGCCACTCAGTCATTGTTGGTTCTGAATCTTCCTGAAGTGTATTGACATTTGGGTTGCGCACAGCTCCACGCCTTCATGTTCACCTCCTCTTCTAGAATTGCTTTGCTCTATTTTTGTATATATAAATATGTTATGATGATTATTAATAATGTTAATGATATTGCTGCAAATGGTGCCATATATAAGGTTTGGCTTCTTGGAAAATTTATAAACCCAAACCAATACCTGTAACCTCTTATGTTGCTTTCAGATCCTTTAATTTTTAAGTACTTTTTTGTTAATCTTATAAATTTGCCTGATTGAACTTTGAACTTATATACCCTTAAAAGCTGTGCCCAGTTCTCTGGGTCAAGCTGGATGGTGATGAGTAGCAACACACACTTCTCTCCGCTTCTGCCTGATTATTTGCTTAGTGCTGAGATATATAAGGATTCTATGACACTAGTGCTTTGTTCCTGGAGCTAATGTTATTCTATGGATGTTTGCTTATTAGTTTCAGGGCCCAAAGCAATGCAAGTCCCTCCTCCTTGATAGCTCCTTGATAACCCAATCCTGCAGTCCTTTCTCAGGCAAATTGTGCACTGCCAGAGGGGCCCTGGGCTCTGCCATATACCCAGACGAGCTCTTCTCAGTGTGTTTCTAAATGGCCTTACACTTGGTAGAAGAAACTGAAGGGTTACTCACATGCAGTTGCAATCTGCAATCTGCTGCTGAGTCAGGGCTTTCACTTGTGTCCAAGTTGGCCTGATGTGGACTGCATCTGGTTTACGTATAGATGGGTCCTGTTGGGGTACGCGCACGGACGTGTGAGTGAGTGTGCATATGTATCCCTTCTGT
>NW_006297836.1:741885-757622 GCF_000327345.1 Myotis davidii
TATATAACCTTTGTAAATATATATATTCACACATCTCTATATATTTTAATGTATTGCACATGTATATTTAAAATATATACGAAAGAACTCTAAATCCTGCAGAGAGGCTCTGTTTTCATTATTTTTCGACTTTGTGTCATGTACTGTATAAACAAGAATATTTAGAGGGTGTTTCCTGCTTAGCATTTTTTTGCAGTTAAGTCATCTGTTACCCCCTAACTCTACTGCTTTCTACATATTGGTCCCTTGATACATTTCATATGGCTTTAGCCAAGAGTTTTTCTTTGATTCCAGCCCATCTTCCTTCATCACAATAGCTATAATAAATATAGTGAACACGTACATAGTGCTTACTATGTGCTAAGCATGATCTTAAGCACATTACCAATATTAGCTAATTTAATGCTCACAATAATTCTATGATGTAGATACTGTTACGATAGCCATTTTACAGATGAGAAAACTGGAACACAAGAGAAGCTAAGTGACTTACAAAAGGTAACTAAGCTTGTACATGGTTGAGCTAGGATTTGAACCTATGCTGTCCGACTCCTAGGAGTCTGGAACATGATGTAAACTCTGCTGGTATAACAAGCCTCCAATGGTGAATAGTCATTTCCCTAACTCCAGTCCATCTCCAACCTAAGAGCTGAAACAAATGTGTTCCTATGTTAAGAGTGAAGCAATAGTTATGGACATCATATCTTAGCTGTCTTGCTTCCTGACGTGGTGACATTACAAAATTTTTCACTACTCCCTTTGAAAATATGCTTGCAATCAGTTGCCATTTCTCAGACAGCTTATGTTGTAGAGCTAGTAGAGAAGTATTTTCACTTGTGACAGAGAGGGTAAGAGTTTACTTGGCCTTCTCTTCATAGACCCAGGAAACCTAATGGTATTTTTCTGCAGAAAGTAGAACTAAAACTATTTTTTGAAACTTGAGATTGGTTGGAGCTATTAACATTGAGTGCATTTTTCTCATTCAAATGTAAGCAATCCACTGATGACCATTGGGCAGTACAATACCCTACCTTTTCCCATCCCTCACACTGACAATCTTTTAGTCTGACATTATTTCAGAGCCAGTAGATGTAAAAACATCTACTTCAACATCAACATTTTATAGTTGGAGAAAAAGATGCACAGAAAGGAAAACAACCTGTCCAGAGTCATGTAGTTCTGAGTTTGGGTGGAGTTATGACTTAATTCCATATCCAGACGTCTTTGTCTGAGTTTCTTAGAGTTTAGAGCAAAAGCTTTCATGCAATACCCAGGGAAGTAGGAGTAAGGAGAAATAGTATTGAGGTAGGGAAGGAAAGAGGACAAACTTAAAGGAGTGTATTACTATGTTGGCCACAATCTGTTTCATGATAAGCTAATTTCTCAAGCTCATGTGACAGGCCTACTACATCTCCACAGCCCATCTGAGGAAGGAAAGAAGAAGAATTTATCTCATATCTCCCATTCCATTAGTCAAATACCTCCCACGTGGGATATCATTTCCCCTTTACTTCTGGGTAGCGCATGTGTGGGTGCCCAAGCATGTACCATGGCTTCTCCTGCCTCAGGAGCAATGGGATAGCACTGTGGCTCCACTACCGACAGCAAGGCAAGTGCGTGGATAGAGGGAGACACGTGAACTTAAAGTGCACACTAGGCTGGTGCTTTCTCCTTACGTCTTTGATCATATTCATTCAAAATGACTTAGAGATAACCTACTATATCTTTAAAGAACATAAGGCTTTATTGTGGTGCTCAGAAATGTACTAAATTTGCCTTTCTGAATCTATGTATTCTCTGACGTGCTTTGAAGGGCTTCCTTCTACATGGAAATTAAGTTCTAGTACAACTAGAGGAGTAAAAAAGTCTCAAGATAGCCTTCTTGGTATAAAAAGAAACTTTATTGTACTGAGCTCTTCAAAAAGCATGTCTAAGCCAATGCATGTACAGTACAGCAATTCACATATGTTCATTTAGGCTCCATCAGCACAATAACAGAAAAACTGGTCAAGTTAATAAATTCAGGAAAAAATGGTTAAACAAGTTATTTTGTAACATGGAAATAAAATACTATGTTGGTTGACTGAATTTTTTATATTTCAACTAATTGTGATGGTTCCTTATAGACACAGTCTTTTTTCTCTCACATATGGATGATGGGAGGGTGTACCAAGTTCCTACTATTTTAACTACTGGGAGGTTTATAAAATTCAAATAAACTTAGAAGTAGATCATGGGGTTTGTTGCTATCAGACCAATCACTAATTTTACAGATCAATCCGTTTCCCCAGCCTTCACTGTTCACATTTCATGTTTCTCCTCTCAGCCTCATCTAATTCTTAACCTGCACTCTCAGAATATTACATTTAGACAGGCCCTCTGACAACATCCAGTCGAGTCTTCCCACTTATATAGGTGAAAAAACTGAAGTTCAGCGAGGGCAGGGCTTAGGCTATTAGTGCTACCAATAGGAACCCGGCCTGGAACGCATCTGCCTCCGGCTGGCCTGTAGTATGTGGATTCTTGACTTTGTGCAGGAAAAATTTCACAGCACGAGTGATTTTGAGAGTACATTTATTAAAGCTAGGGACAGTGAAACAAGGAAGGGCCTAGGATAGAAGAAGCAAGAAGAGAGAGACTAGGTGGGCCTGCTTTGGTTCCCTAAAAGTGTTATAGGAAAGAAGTGATCCTAGGCTGGGCTGCTTTGGCTCGCTGAGAAGTCTGAGAAAAGGAGGTCTTGGGGACAGGTTCAGGGGTTAGCCTGGGATGAGTGCCCTCTGCCCACTGCTCCCTTAGTTGCAAGTCTGTGGGGACCCTTAGAGTTTAGGAGATGCACATTGCTGATGGGGAAGAAGAGGGAGGGGAAAGGCTGGGGCATGCTCTCAGAGGGGGAGCCTAGACACATGCTAAGAGTTATACTATCTTTTATTCTCATACACAATAATTCCCTGTGCCCTACAGGGAATTCTTACCTGAAGTCAAGCATCTAGTTGATTAAAAAAACACCCCATTGATGTGGTTTCATATCTATGGTCAAATAAAAAAACAACAAAAACAAACAAACACTGAATGCATCCCACTGGCTTAATTCCTTTTCTTTCTTTTTTTTCATATAAGAAAATATGAGCATGGCTGGTGTGGCTCAGAGGTCATGGTTTGATTCCTGGTCAGGGCACATGTCCAGGTTGCAGGCTCGATCCCCAGTCAGGGACATGCAGGAGGCAGCCAATCAATGATTCTCTCTCATCATTGATGTTTCTCTCTCTCCCTCTCCATTCCTCTCTGAAATCAATAAAAAAAAATACATTATTAAAAAAGGAAACGATTAGCATAAGGGAATTCTGAAAAATTTCCAAGGTGAATAATGAAATCATGCTATCATTTCAAACAATCTACCAAAACTGTACTCCAGTGACCTCCATTTAGTGAGTCTATTGATTACTTCTCAGTTCGCATTGTACCTGACCTACAAGCGGCATTTGACACAATTGCCTACACTGTCCTCCTAAAAAGCACTTTTACCACTTGGCTTCCAGGATAACTGACTCTGCTGGTTTTCCTCCCACTTCACTGTCTGCTCCTTCTCTGTATTCTTTGCTGCATCCCCTCATCTCCCTCACCTTTTCATATTCAAGTATCCCATGGATTGATCCTTGGAATCTGCTTTTTGGGCGCCATTTACATGATGACTCAAAGTTATATCTCCAGCCTGACTGTTCCCCTGTACTTCCCACTCATATATTCAGCTGCCTATTTCGCATCCCTACTATGATATCTATAGAGATTTCAAACTTAACGTGTTCAAACCACGCTCTTGATCTTTCTCTCCTTAAGCCTGACCTTTTCGGCCTCTCCTCTCTCCTTTAATTCCAGTTCCCAACTTCTAGTTTCTCAGATCAAAACCTTTGCAGTAATCCACTAGACTTTTTATTAGTTGTGAATGTAGCCAAAATTCTCAGCCTCTGAATCCTAAATTAGTCTTCTACTCTGGTAACTTGGGCTGGATCACATGCGCTCACTAGTACCCCTTTTGAACCTCTGGCCTAAGGTTTGATAAGAGTGAAATCCTTGTTCCCTTTATCCTAATCTAGGCCGGTATCCTTATCTTGACCCTCAAATTTATCATCACAACACTAGCAGTGCTGCATCTTTCAAAGACCAGGATGGACAAAACACATAGCCCTTCAAAGGACATCTTTGGAATGACACTGCTCATTGTTCAGGGATCTTGCTGTCATTACAAAGTTATATGTGTTGCTCCCAAATGTGTTTGATGACCAGGCCTCTGGAGAAGAAGGGGATAATCCTGACCCATGAGTTCATTCTCCAACTATTCAAGCAATTCTCTTAAGTGACTGTACCAGATAATGGTCATATCTCTGATGGTAAGAGACACAGATGACAAGAATCAGGAAGCCCCCAAGTCATAGAAGTGACTAACACTGCTGTTGCTAGTTACTAAGGGTAAAAAAACAAAAACAGATACAGTTTCTCAGGCAAACACCGAAGTTTTATTAATACGGGGCTTTAACCTCAAGTCACCTGTATGTTCTCCTATTGTGACGAGCTGAGGTGAATCATAAATGCATCCTGAGGCTCATTTTGAAGTCTGTGTCCCTTTTATCCTAGGCCTACACTTTAAGCTTAGCCTTCAAAATTTTGTCACTCTGATAAACAAAAAGAAACAGTAAAAGGGAAATAGTAGGGAAAACCCACTATTTTTATAATACCAGAGATGAGTTGGCTTAAACAATTTTACTGTGAATTTTCTTCTAAAAGGTCCCCTTCCAATGGGAGTGAAGACCTCCCAAGAAGAAAAAGCCTCCAGGCCTATCTTAATATATAAGCTCTATTGATGGAAAGAGAGAGGAAAAAAAGTAGTGGGTAAATGTGGGTCCAGGAAGAAAAACAAAAGTTAAGAAAAGATAGCCATGTGAAAGAAATCAGTTTGTTTCTCTCACCTAAAACTCCATTTCACTAACCTCTTAGTGCAGTTGTATCCTTGAACTCCATTTTGTCCTTGACTTATATCAGCACTCTTTTTTTTTTTTTCAAATTCCTACAGCCCTTCCACTGGAATGATTCTGTGTGTGTGTGTGTGTGTGTGTGTGTGTGTGTGTGTGTGTGTGTGTGTTTGCACATGAGAGGGAGAGAGGGAGAGGTGGATGGAATGGGGCCCTTGAGCTCACCCCTAGAGGTTCAAAGTTAGAATATGCCTGCTAACACTCTCAGCCTTTCAAACTCCCTTCTAGGACATGCCCCCACAGTATTTGGATCTTATACTAAATGACAAGGTTTCTCTCCTTCAGAGAGAAATACCAGACTGGATTTGTGACTTTCCTCGGATTGGCATCTTCTGAGTCCGTGTGGTGTTGTGCAAATCACAGTCTCCTCAGACAAATGAAATCAGAATCTTTGGAGGTGGAGCGGAGGAATGGATTTTCTTAAAGCCCCCAGGTGATTGTAATACTGAAACAGCGTGGAGAAAGCCCAATCATCTCATTCTGTAAATGCAGACACTGAAGCTCAGAGAGGGAAAGTGACTTGTTCATAAACACACAGTGAGTTAGGGACAGTTAGGAGTATGGGAATGCAAGTGTTCTAACTCCTATGCCAGAGCTCTTGCCTTTATACCATGTTGCTTCTTTCTCTCCTCTGTGGCCTCCCTGGACCTTTGCTTTTCTCATATGTAAAATGAAGATAATAAAGGCTAGAGATGTTGTGAGAGTCATTAAAGCAGAAGCATTTTTTAATGTCTGAGGTTGTGCACAAATACAAAGGAATGTTATACTTGAGGGAATTAATGTAAAACACATATGTGAGGCTGAGTCTCTAAAACAACATAATAAAAGTCGTTTTTATTTTAATAACAATCATTTCTGTGTTGTGTCTGCCTGGTAACATGCATCAAGGCTTAACACTTGGGTGGGTTGTATGTACCTTTAAACTGAACTTGGCCTTAATGACAATCAAAGAAATTAGGAGTTGAGGACAGAGATCATTCTTTTCTTTCTTTTTGCCCTCACTGAGAAAGTTCTTTAAAAATATATAAAAGTAATGGGATCTCTGGACTTCTTATACTCAATCTGCATGGCCTTAGGACTGAATTAGCCCACAGTTTCTTTGGGACTATTCCTGAGGCCTGTCATAGGTTAGAGCGGGTGTGGGGGGGAGGGATGTGGTGGGGGTGGGGAGAGGGAGTCAAAAAAGGATGTCTCTTCTGAAAGGCAGTATGTACAGGAAGCCAGGGGGGAAGGGCTGCCTATTAGGAAGAGCTGCTGCTATCAAAACCAGAAAGGAGGGAAGGGGCTTTCTGATGTGGCTAATCTGAGGAAGTAGTTTATTTGAGGATCTAGTGTCCTCAGAATGATCTGTAACTGCAAGGAACACATTTCCTGAACTCCAGGGCCCCAGAACGGATTACCCAGACCCATTCCTGTCCTGTCCATCCCAGATATTAGAAATTTCCAGAGGGGGCCACTTCTATTCCCCTAAGAGCCATACATCTGGCTACTTGTTTATTTGGTAAAAATGGAATTCTGTACCATTTATAAAATGGACCTCTTGTGTCTTCCTTATTTTGAAAGTATAATACACATTCCTAATTCATCATTCATTTTGCCAACAATTTTTAAGTATTTATTTGAAAGTTATTTTTAAATACAAAAATATATTTATTTAACAAAGCACTCCTTTATTCCTCTTATCTGAGCCATGTTAACAAATTAAGAACAAGCCATGAATAAGCTAGGTATTTCTATATGTCACATTGCAAGCTAGTTAAGAAAAATCTACTTAGTAATAATTTCATCTTGAAATGCCTTCTTTTGTATGGGGGAGGTACAGAGACAAGCAACTTACGGGAATCAAGAAGCCTAAAAATACAGTGATGGGCACTTATAATCCTGACCTGCCTCAGGCAGGGCTGCCTTTCAGGTAACAATTAAGAGGCAATGAAAAAATTGGGTTGTTAGAGGCCATGTTTTAGAGATCTATGATTTTACTAGAAAATATAACTCAAAAAGCTCCTTGCTAATAGCTACACTGCCAATGGAGTGATTGTACTTTGCCCAACAACAATTTCCACAAGATCCTAGGATGAGCTGCATAAAATAGCATGTGTACAGAGAAATCAGAATGTCTGTAGTTCTAAAAGAAGGGTCAAATGTGGTTGTGGTATCAAGCATTAACAGTAGGAACATTGAAATCTATTTCAAGAGAACATCAAATAAACAGAATGGAGATTGGAACCGAGAGAGTAAAGGGCAATTACTGCATAAAAGGCTAGAGCATAACCTAAAAGTCCAGAAGCAACATTGAATTTTTAAAAAATAAATATAAAAGCACACAAGACAATATAAAATAGGAGGAGACAGCCTTGATGAATTTCATCCAAAGGATTATACTTTGCTACACCATGTGCTATGGGCCTTTGGTAAATTTCTTAAGGCTTTCTGTGTCTGATTTTGACCCAGGAACTATGGCTAAAACTATTGTGCTTTTTTTTAAAGAAAGGAAATAATATTTATTTAATTTAATGATGCCTTCTGAAAGTTTGGCTACATTATATACATGTGCATACAGATATTTGTATACAGCTGAAATCTCTCTTTTGTTGTGGTTTTCAACTCAATCACACTATGTTTACACCAAGATAATAATCCTGGATTTTTCCATTGTTCAGCCTGTCAGAGTTTAAGATTAGCTCTCGAATTAATTAACAGTCATCTCCTTTTAAATGTCAGATAACTTCTTAAAATTTACTGGGGTGACATTGATTAATAAAATTATATACGTTCAAGGTGTACAGTTCTATAATACATCATCTGTATGCCGTATTGTGTGTTCAACACTCAGTCACGTCTCCTTCCGTCACCATTTATCCCCCCTTTTCCCGCTTTTCCCCCCCCACCCCCTTCCCCTCTGGAGTCCCTTCACTTTTTTTTCACCCAGCCTCCCAAACTCCCTCCCTCCTAATAGCTGTCAGTCTGTTCTCTGTATCTATGAGTCTGTTTAAATTTTGTTTGTTAACTTATTTTGTTCATTAGATTCCACATTTAAGTGAAATCATATGATATTTGTCTTTCTATGACTGGCTTATTTCACTTGGCACAATACTTCCTAGGTCCATCCATGCTATTGCTAAAGGTAAGATTTCCTTTTTTATGGCTGAGTAGTATTCCATTGTGTAAATGCACAGCAGCTTTTTTATCCACTTATCTACTGATGGGCACTTGGGCTACTTCCAAGTCTTAGCTATTGTAAATAATGCTACAATGAACAGAGGGGTGCATTTATTATTTCTAATCAGTGTTTCAGGTTTCTTCAGATATATTCCCAGAAGTGGATCGCGAGGTCATAAGGCAGTTCCATTTTTAATTTTTTTGAGAAACCTCCATACTATTTTCCACAGTGGCTGCACCAGTCTACATTTCCAACAACAGTGCACAAGGGTCCCCTTTTCTCCACATCCTCACCAACACTTATTTGTTGATTTGTTGATGATAGCCATTCTGCCAGGTGTAAGGTGATAGCTCATTGTGGTGTTAATTTCCATTTCTCTGATGATTAGTGACATTGAGCATCTTTTCATATGTCTATTGGTCATCTGCATGTCCTCTTTGGAGAAGTATTTATTTAGGTCCTTTGTCCATTTTTTAATTGGATTGATTGGCTTTTTGTTTAGTTTGATGTAGTCCCATTTGTTAATTTTTTTCTTTTGTTTTCCTTGCTCAAGGAGATATATCAGAAAAAATATTATGAAGAGTTATGTCAAAGATGTTACTGCCTATATTTTCTTCTAGGACTTTTATGGCTTCAGGTCATACATTTAAGTCTTTAATCTTTTTTGCGTTTATTCTTGCGTATTGTGTAAGAAATTGTCTAATTTCATTTTTGCATGTATCTGTCCAAATTTCCCAACACCATTTATTGAACAATCTTTATTCCATTGTATGTTCTTGACTCCTTTGTCAAATATTACTTGACCATACAGGCATGAGTGTATTTCTGGGCTCTCTATTCTGTTCCATTGATCTCTATGTCTGATTTTATGCCAGTACCATGCTGTTTTGATTCCTATGGCCTTGTAATATGGTTTGACATCAGGTGACATGATACCTCCAACTTGGTTATTCTTTCTCAAGATTGCTGTTGCTATTCAGGGTCTTTTGTGGTTCCATATAAATTTTTGTAATATTTGTTCTAATTCTGTGAAATACGCCATTTTTATCTTGATAGGAAATGCATTAAATCTATAGATTGCTTTGGGTAGGATGAACATTTTAATCATGTTATTTCTTCCTATCCATGAATATTTGTATCTTCCTCAATTTTTTCCTTCAGTGTCTTATAATTTTCTGAGTACAGGTCTTTTACATTCTTTGTTAAATTTATTCCTAGGTGTTTTATTTTTTCTTTGATGCAATTGTAAATGGGATTGCTTACTTAGTTTTGTTTTCTGATAATTAGGTGGTGGATTTTATCAAGTGCTTTTTCTGCATCTATTGATATGATCATGTAATTTTTCTCCTTCATTTTGTTTATGTCACGTTAATTGATTTGTGGATATTGTACCAACCTTGCATCCCAGGAATAAAGCTCACTTGGTCATGGTGTGTGACCTTTTTGATGTATTGTTGGATCTATTTTGCTAATATTTTGTGGAGCATTTTAGCATCTATGTTCATCAGGGATAATGGCCTATAATTCTCTTTCTTTGTAGTGTCTTTATCTGGTTTTGGAATTAGGATAATGCTGGCCTCATAAAATGAGCTTGGGAGTGTTCCTCCCTCTTGAATATTTTGAAATAGTTTGAGAAGGATAGATGTTAGTTCTTCTTTGAATGTTTGATGAAATTCACCTGTGAAGCCACATCCAGAACTTTGTTGTGGGTTTTTGTTTTTTTAAATTACTGCTTCAATTTCATTAGCTATAATCTGTCCGTTAAGATTTTCTGATTTTTTTTCTGATTCAATTTTGGAAGACTGCATAGTTTTACGAATTTATCCACTCCATCCAGATTGTCTGTTTGTTAGCATTTAGTTGTTCGTAATATTTTCTTATAATCCTTTGAATTTCTGTGGAGTCAGTTGTTACTGCTCCTCTTTCATTTCTAATTTTATTTATTTGGGTTCTCTCTCCTTTTATCTTTTTTTTTTTAATATATTTTGATTTATTACAGAGAGGAAGGGAGAGAGACAGAGAGCTAGAAACATCGATGAGAGAGAAACATCGATCAGCTGCCTCCTGCACATCTCCCACCGGGGATGTGCCCGCAACCCAGGTACATGCCCTTGACCGGAATCGAACCCGGGACCTTTCAGTCCGTAGGCCGACGCTCCATCCACCGAGCCAAACCGGTTTTGGCTCCTTTTATCTTGATGAGTCTGGATAAATGTTTATCAATCTTGTTTATCTTTTCAAAGAACCAAGTCTTCTTTTTTTTTAAATCCTCACCTGAGGATATTTTTCCATTGATTTTACTAGTAAAGAGAGCGGAAGAGAGAGGGAAAGACAGAGGGAAATATAGATGTGAGAGAAATACATAGATTGGTTGCCTCCTGCACAAGTCCCGACCAAGGCCCAGGCCGGGGAGGAGCCTACAATGGAGGTACATGCCCTTGACCTGAATCAAACCCTGGACCCTTAGGTCCATAGGCTGACTGACACACTATCCACTGAGCCAAGCCATGGTCGGCAAACTGCGGCTCACGAGCCACATGGGGCTCTTTGGCCCCTTGAGTGTGGCTCTTCCTAAGCCTTAGGAGTGCCCTAATTAAGTTAATAACAATGTACCCACCTATCTAGTTTAAGTTTAAAAATTTTGGCTCTCAAAAGAAATTTTAATCGTTGTACTGTTGATATTTGGCTCTGTTGACTAATGAGTTTGCCGACCACTGAGGGCAATAAAACAACTCTTGATTTTACTTATCTTATTCATTGTGTTTTTTTAAAGACTATTTTGTTTATTTCTGCTCTGATTTTTATTATTTCCTTTCTTCTGCTCACTTTGGGCTTTATTGTGTTTTTCTGGTGTAAAGTTTAATTGTTTCTTTAAGATTTTTCTTGTGTGTGTTTTTTTGTTTTGTTAGGCCTATAATGCTATGCATTTCCCTCATAGGACTGCTTTCACTGTGTCCCATAGATTTGGGGGTTTTGTGTTCTCTTTTTCATTTGCTTCAAGTTATCTTTTGATTTTTTTCCTTGATCTCATTATTAACTCATTCATTGTTTAGTAACATGTTTTTAGCCTCACCAAATTTGTGTGTTTTCCAGTGTTTTTCTTGTGGTTGATTTCTAGTTTCATACCATTATGGTCAGAAAAGTGGCTTGATATGATTTCAATCTTCTTAAAATTATTGAGTCTTGTTTTCTGTCCTAACATGTGGTCTACCCTAGAAAATGTTCATGTGCACTTGAAAAGAATGTATATTCTGCTGCTTTGTGGTGAAATGCTCTGAAGATATCAATTAAATCTATCTGATCTAGTGCGTCATTTAAGGCAGCTGTTTCCTTGTTGATTTTCTGTCTGGAAGATCTATCCATTGATGTTAATGGGTCTTAAAATCCCCTACGCTGACTGTACTGCTGTTGATCTCTCCCTTTATATCCATCAAGAATTGCTTTATGTATTTAGGTGCTCCTATGTTGGGTGTATAAATGTTTACAAGGGTTATATCCTCTTGGAGAAAACAGCTGACATTCTTATGGAAGCTCCCTTGTAGGTAACCGTCATTCTCTTGCTGCTTTTAAGATTCTCTTTGTCTTTTTTTAAAATATATTTTATTGATTTTTTACAGAGAGGCAGGGAGAAGGATAGAGAGTTAGAAACATTGATGAGAGAGAAACATTGACCAGCTGCCTCCTGCACACTCCCCACTGGGGATGTGCCCACAACCGAGGTACATGCCCTTGACTGGAATCGAACCTGGGACTCTTCAGTCCACAGGCCGACACTCTATCCACTGAGCCAAACCGGTTTGGCCTCTCTTTGTCTTTAACCTTTGCCATTTTAACTATGGTGTGGGACTCTTTGGGTTCATCTTGCTTGGGACTCTTGGAGCTTCCTGGATTTTTGTGTCTTATTGCTTCACCGGGTTAGGGAAGATTTCAGCCATTATTTCTTCAAATAGGTTCTTGATCCCTTGTTCTCTTTTTCTTCTGGTACCCCTATGATGAGGATGTGTTATGCTTCATCTTGTCCAAAGTTCCCTTAAACTAACTTCGTTTTTTAAAATTCTTTTTTTTTCTTTTTTCTGCTTTCATTGGATGTTTGCTGTTACCCTTTCTTCCAAATTGCTGACTTGATCCTCTGATTCATCTAATCTACTGTTTATTCCTTCTAGTATATTTTTTATGGTTTTATGTCCTTTTTATGCTTGCTATCTATTTGTTGAAATTCTTACTATGTTCCTTGAGCATCCGTATAGCCATTTTTTAAAAAACTCTAAATCTGGTAAATTGCTTGCTTCCATTTCATTTAGCTCTTTTTCTGGAGATTTCTCCTGTTCTTTCATTTGGGGAATGAGTCTTTGTCTCCCCATTTTGGCTGCCTCTTTGTGTGTTTTTTTTCCTGTGTATTAGGTAGAGCTGCTATGACCTCTAGTCTTGGTAGGATGGCCTTATATAGTAGGTGTCCTGTTGACTCAGTGTCACAGTCTTCTTTGTCACCTGAGCTGGGTGCTCCAGGAATTCCCCTATGTGTTTTACGTGGGTCTTCCTGTTGTGATTGAGTCTTGATTGCTACTGACTCATTTGTGCATAGGGTTGACCCTCAGGCTGACTATGAGGATCAACCCATGCCACAGTGTACAAGCTGCTGTGCAGGTGCTGCCCACACGAAGTGGAATTCCCCTCAGCAGTGTCTGGTGCCTGCTGAGATCTCCCTTTGGATATGCCTCTTATAAGCTGGTTGGATCTTCCTCTGATGTTGTCTGAAGCTGGCCACTGGGTGTGATGGTTTTGGGGCCTCTTGGGAGGGACTCTGGTGCAGGCCAATGTGAGACACTGCCTAGGATGACTGGCACTGGGCAATCTGTTTGGAGCTACACAGTGATCCAGAGTTTGTGGCTGTCTTTGCTGGGCCTGGGTGGTGCGAGAAAGACCAAGCTGTGCACCAAGGCTGCCTTTTACCAGTAACGGCCCCTGGGGCAGGTCAGCAAAATTCCTAAGTCACTGAAAGAGCCTCAGGCAGTTCTCAAGTTGCATGAGGTAGGTTCTCAGTGACTCACTACTAGGTAGGGGTGAGTGATATTCACCAGATTGATACAGGTTTAAACTTAGTGCCAGTGCTGGGTCTGAGGTCAGTCAGCAAATGTCCCAGGGTTTATAAAGTCCTTCTGCCACCTGCCGGATACCCACCTTTGTCATGGGGCTGAGTCTCAGGGAGTCGTCAGGGTGAGGCCAGCAGAGTTTATCAGGCTCAAACACACTGATATTTGTCCGTGGAAAGGGAGGGCTTTGCACTGGCATGGCTTGCGAGGGAAATGACCCCCATCCTAGAGCCACACACCTCAGCCTATCTAATATTCTGCTGGAATGCCAAGCTCAGCAGAGGGGGGCCACTGGGAGTTGGGATGGTGGGGCTACTGGATGTCCCAGGAGGGTGAGGTGCCAGCCAGGCTGGGGGAAAGTGAGAGGAGTGACCCCCACTCCAGAGCCACACTACTTAGTCTATCCTAGATTCTGCTCAGACCTCTGCAGGTCAAAACACCAGCAATAGGGAGGTTGGGGTCACCAGGAGCCCCGAGGGTCGGTCTAGTGGATCTACTATCGGGGGAGAGGGTGCCAGTCAGGTTAATGAGAAAGTGGGATGAATGGCCCTGACCCAAAAACACATCACTCAGTCACTGACACACCTTGAGTCTGTCCAGAGCTCTGCACCCCAGCCCAGGCAGCTAACTCCTCAGCAGGGCATGAGCTTCGGAGAGTGGGGTGAGAGGGAGTCCAGATGGTGGAGGCTATTACATTCTTTCAGTCTGATAGCATAAAGAGGGGTTTGCTCCACAGAAGAAAGATGGCATTTGCAGTGTGGAAGAGGGACTAAGCACAGGGGTCCTGGTGGCTGTCCCTTCAGTTCTCTCCCCAGAGCCACAAATCCTAGTCTCTTCTTATATGACTCTAGTCTGATCTGTCTGTTCTCCCTCTGCCAGAGGCGATCATGAGTGACTGGGAGTGAGATTTTGTGCATTGGCCCTTTAAGAGGGCGCCTGTCTCTAGCAGACTCCTGCCTCTTCCTGGAAGACAGAATCCCTGTTGGTTTTCACAGCCAGATGTTATGAGGGCACTGCTTACCAGCTCTGGTGCTCTGGGCTGGGGAGCCTAGCTTGAAATTGAGACCCCAGCTCCTCAGGGGGAACTTTTTCAGCTGAGATATCCCTCTGGAATTTCAGCCACCACCCGTGGGAGTGGGACCAGTCCTTTCGTGTCACTGCCCTTCCCACTAGTCTCAATGTGGCTTCTTTTGTAAATCCTTAGTTATAAGAATTCTCTTCAGCTAGTCTTCAGATGGTTATTAAGGCTGATGGTTCTATATTTTAGTTGTAATTCCAATTTGGTCCAGAGAGGAGGTGAGTGTAGCACCCACCCACTCTGTGACCGTCTTGGAGCTCAATCAAAGGTTTTGTGCTCTTACCTAGTCTGCTTCTTTTCAGTATAAAAATGGGTATACACATAGAGTCATAATATGTCCCAATTTGCCTGGGATAGTCTTAGTTAATCCCAGAATATTTCATAGTGCTCTCTTACATTCTGAGAACTTACCTTTTTTTAAAAAAAATGTATTTTTATTGATATTAGAGAGGGACGGAGAGGAATAGAGAGATAGAAACATCAATGATGAGAGAGAATCATTGACCGGCTGCCTCCTGCACGGCCCCCACTGGGGATCGAGCCCACAACCTAGGCATGTGCCCTGGGACCCTTCAGTCTACAGGCTAATGCTCTTATCCACTGAGCCAAACCAGCTAGGGCTGAGAACTTATCTTGACATACCTGTATCCTATATAATAAAAGGCTAATATGCAAATAGACAGAACAGCGGAGCAACTGGAACAACCGAACAACCAGTTAGCGGAACGACTGGTCGTTATGACGTGCACTGACCACCAGGGGGAAGACGCTCAATGCAGGAGCTGTCCCCTGGTGGTCAGTGCGCTCCCACAGGGGAGCGCCACTCAGCCAGAAGACGGCTCGCGGCTGGTAAACGCAGCAGTGGTGCCAGGAGCCTCTCCCGCCTCCGCGGCAGAGCTAAGGATGTATGACTGACAGCTTAGGCCTGCTCCCCACAGGGAGCTGGACATCCCCCAAGGGTTCCTGGACTGCGAGAGGGCACAGGCCAGGCTGAGGGACCCTCACAAGTGCACAAATTTTGTGCACTGGGTCTCTAGTATAATATATAATAGTATGTTTAATTGGCTAACTGCATTAAAACCTTTGCATGAAAAGAGATCTGCATAATTTCAGTATTGGTTCTCTCACTCCTATTATCTTCAAATACCACCCAAAATTGACCTCCCCACCTTCAGGCCCTTAACCCAGCTTACATGCCCTGATCTATCACAACAGCCTTGACTCTCTCTCCCTACATGCTCTTCTCATGATATCTACATGGTCTACTCTCTCACTTAATTCAGGAGTCCACTCAAATGTCACTCTCTCAAGGAGGCCTCCCCTGACCACCTTAAATCAGCATTGCTCGCCATTTTATCCTATTGTTTTGCTTCATTCCCTCCTCC
>NW_006297836.1:757668-758905 GCF_000327345.1 Myotis davidii
AGGACTTCTTACTACCTGATTATATTATATTTTACTGTGAATGAATAAATAAATGGATATTATGGGAATTTAAATTGGAGCAATCTTTACTGAAGTCAACAAATATTGATTGAGTGTCTCCTGGGTGCCAGACACTGCTGTGTGTACTGCTTCACTCTGTTCCTTTCCAAAATTCTTTATCCACTTCTGGAATTAAGTAAAACTCTGATACTACACTGCTTCTCCTTCAGCACTTTCTAGTGGAGGCTGTTCATTCTCCTGTACACGACTTCACTTCATTCCCAATGCAGTCTAGTCTCCAGAGAGATGAAGATTTAAGTATTATCCTCATAAAAAGTGTTTGTTGAAATTGGAAGTCTATGATCTCTGGCAGAAAGTATAAACTGGGGAAATGCAGAACACTAGGAGAATCTTTCCTTTAAAGTGATGCTTATCATCATTAGAGAAAACAAAGAGATTTCTCCTGGCAAGAGTTCCAATCGTTAACAAGGGCAGGTTCACTAGGCCTGTTTACTGTAAAAATACTTCTAGAGAAGTATGTTTGGGAATAACTACAGTATAAAAATAATAGATACCAATTAGTGAGTTCCTATTGTGTTCTAGGTATAAAGTTTAATACTCATGACAACCTTATGATGTATATTTTTTATTACTATTGTCAACAGATGTGGACACTGAGGCTTTGGAAAGTTAAGTGATTTGTATAAGACCATAAAATAACAAAAGGAAGAGTGAGGATTTTCTCAGCTGCATTAAGATATAATTGATAAATAAAAATTGTATAATTTAAGGTATAAAACATGTTTTGATACATGCATATATTGTGAAATGACTGCCATGATTGAACTAATTAATATATCCATCACCTCACATGGTTATTATTTTTGTGAATGTGTTGAGAGCTCTTGAGATCCACTCAGAAATTTCAAGTATACAGTAACAGCATTAAATTAAACTCATTGTTGTACATTACATCTCTAGAATTTATACTGTATAACTGAAACTTTGTATCCTTTGAACAACAACTCCCTATTTCCCCCCCTCACCTACCAACCCCAGCAATCACCATTCCCTGAATATATGAGTTTGACATTTTTTATTCTCTATATAAGTGAGATCAGAGAGTAATTTGTCTTTCTGTGTCTGGCTTATTTCATTTAACATAGGACCTCCAGATTCATCAATGATGTTTCAAATGGCTGGATTACCTTCTTTTTAAAAGGAGATATATATATAT
>NW_006297836.1:759014-785362 GCF_000327345.1 Myotis davidii
AGGGAGAGGGGTCGAGAGATAGAAACATCAGTGATAAGTATCCTTGATCGGCTGCCTCCTGCACACCCCCTACTGGGGATCGAGCCTGAAACCCCAGGCATGTGCCCTTGACCGGAATTGAACTGGGGACCCTTCAGTCCCTTGGCTGACACTCTATCCACTGAGCCAAACCAGCTAGAGCTATTCATTAATCTTTTGATAGACACTTAGATTGTTTCCATATCTTGGCTATTATGAATAATCCTGCAATGAATATGGCAGTGTAAATATCACTTTGAGATACTGATTTCATTTCCTTTGGATATGTACTCAGAAGTGGAATTGCTAAATCATCTGACATTTATATTTTTAAATTTTTTGAGGAAACTCCAAACTATTTTCCACAGTGGCTGTACCAATTGACATTCCCACCAGCAACTTCAAGGGTTCACTTTTCTCCATATCCTCACCAACACATGTTATCTTTTATGATTTTGGGAATAGATTTTTATAGTATCTTATTTAATAATAGATTATTTGATAATCTCTAACACGTGTAAGGAGTGACCTCATTGTAGTTTTGATTGGCATTTCCTTGATTAGTGGTGTTAAATACCTTTCCTATACCTTTTTGCCACTTGTATGTCTTCTTTGGAGAAATGTCTATTTGGGTCTTCTGCCCATTTTAATCGGATTGTATCTATCTCTCTATCTTTCTTTTTATTTATTGTTGTTTAGTAGTGAGTTCCTTATATATTTTTGGTTTTAACCCCTTATCAGATATATGGTTTGCAAATATCTTCTCCCATTCCATATGTTGCCTCTTCATTCTGTTATTATTTCCTTTGCTGTGCAGAAACTTTTTGGTTTGATGCAATCCCACTTGTCTATATTTGCTTTTGTTACCTGTGCTTTTGATATCATATCCCCTGAAAAATCATATTAAATTTCTGGCTGGTTTGCTTGTCTGTTGCTTGCCACAATCAGTATCAAGGTCTAATAGCTAGCTTTTATGTTGCCATTCCCTGATAGTTTGCCATTGAGCTACCTCAGATTGCAGATGGTTAAAGAGTAGAAGACAGGTAAATCAATGGTTTTAATGATAAGATGGCTGGGAGCCTGCAACTCTTAGGAGAAAGCCTACCTTTTTCTATATCTCCTGTCCTCTTTTCATATATGATACCTGGGCCTAGGGAAAGCGGTCTAGGACAACTTAGCTTTAGGTACTGAGTAACGTGTTTCTTCTTTGACCCATTTCCCTGACATTGGAATATGTGGCCTTTCATGTTGCTGGAAGGTAATAGAGGCTCATGTTTGGGCTTAGAAGGAAGCCACTTAAGCCTTTAGGCTTAAATAAATAAATAAATATATTTTTTTTTCATATGACTCAGACCAACTGATGAGTTTTTAAGATTGAGATCCAAGCCTGACTGGTGTGGCTCAGTGGTTGAGCATCAACCTATGGTCATGGTTCAATTCTGCTCAAGGGCACATGCCTGGGTTGCAGGCTCGATCCCCTGTGTGGGGCGTGCAAGAGGCAGCCAATCAATGATTCCCTCTCATCATTGATGTTTCTCTCTCTCTCTCCCTCTCCCTTCCTCTCTGAAATCAATAAATATATATATATTTTCAAAGGTTGGGATCCAAGTTCTCAACTAACAAATATTTTTTGTTTTGTCTTCTTTTGTGGCTATATCTACCTCAGGGACCTCATAGAAAGGAGGAATAATTGGGTTAAGTCAGGATTCCTATATTCCTGGAACTTCCTATCAAAATATCATCTTAATAGACCCTCTTAACAGCTCCCTATTTCAACTCCTTACATGACCAAGCTACCAGCTTAAATTTGAGATCCCTTGACAGTCCCTGTCTTGTTCCAAACCTGTGTTGTTGTTTTTTTGTGTTTTTTAAAAATATATTTTATTGATTTTTTATAGAGAGGAAGGGAGAGAGAGATAGAGAGTTAGAAACATCGATGGGAGAGAAACATCGATCAGCCGCCTCCTGCACATCTCCTACTGGAGATGTGCCCGCAACCCAGGTACATGCCCTTGACTGGAATCGAACCTGGGACCTTTCAGTCCGCAGGCCGACACTCTATCCACTGAGCCAAACCGGCTTCGGCCCAAACCTGTGTTTGTACTCATATTGAAAACCTTCCTGGTATTCATATACCTCTCCTCTATAGTAATAGAGTGACAATCTTAAGCTTCAGTCCTATAGTTGTCTCCTTCCTGCCTCGACCCTCTCTGCTGCCAAACTCCACCCCCTCAAACTGACTGTATACCAATTTCTGTGCTTAACAGTTTCCAGGTATCAGGCTTTACCTAAATACTAGTATCTGACTGAACTTTCCTGCATGATGTACATTGGATATGCTACTTAGTATTACCTTATGTTAATGAATGTATCTAGGCTCCTGTTACCAATCCTACCCCATGGGGTCTGTGTAGTCATTGACCAATTTATTTTTAGCCTCATTTCTCATAGCTATAGAAATAAAGTTATATGAAAAACTCATCTCTGAATACTTAAGCCTAAAGTATAACAGTAAAGTATTTCCCTTGAGGATTTTTCTAGTGTGGCATTTTGGTCACATTTCAAAGTACAAGTAAGTACTAGGGTAAAACAGATTAAAAGTCTATATGACATTTAACAGACAGGAGGTGATAGCAGCTGGAACTAATATGAAAACCATCACAGGGTTTTTTTAAATGGAGATATGACTCAGAGAGAAAATCTTGCTGAATCTTTACTTTGGATTAATTAAAATATTATTAAGTATTTTAAAATGAAATAAAGTTATAAACAATTGTGGTTCCAATTGACTTCTTGAGAAATAAGGTGATCTCATTTTGAGAGGTGCACGTCCTTCTCTTTTAAATATATTTGTCCTATTATTTCCGCAGATCAATGTTAGCATCTCTACTGTTTGCTTTTTATAATAAAATTTCATTGAGTTTATTTCTATGGCTACATCGATTTGGGGACAAGACCTTTTCCTCTATACAACATGACCTCATAGTATTAAAATTTGTATAAAGATATTATTTATGTACAATAAAATTCATCCATTTTAAATGTACAGTCAGATGAATTTTGTTAATTGTATACAACTGTGTAACCAGCACATACATAGTGGTTTGGGAACCACTGCTACCTCTATCTACATATCTTCAGCAATTTTTCTCAGGTGGTTTTTTAAAATAGACTTTTATTGATTTCAGAGAGGAAGGGAGAGAGAGAGAAACATCAATGATGAGAGAGCATGTGTCCTGACCAGGAATCGAACCATAACCTCCTGGTTCATAGGTCAACACTCAACCACTGAGCCATACAGGCCGGGCTCAGGTGGTTTTCATGCACACTGCACTTTGAGCACGATTGAAATATTTATTATTGTTGCCTGGCCCAGGGTTACTTTGCATCCGATCCCTTTTCTCTCTTTTTCTCTCATAGACTGTTGATGTGTTGTAGGGGAATTGTTTTCCCGGAATCCACATAGTCAACTTTTATTTTTCTTCTGATGTTACCACAAGCAGAGCCACACATTCAGCTGGTATGGACTCAGAGAATGGAAATTGCCATTGTGTCTGACTAGACATGATATTAATGAGGTTTAGTGCTTTCACAAACTCATATCCTGAAGTTCAATGCCAAATAGAAATGCTTTTTGTGTAAACCACTGTTTGTAATTCAATGGTTACAGGTACTGCTGTGGCCTGATACTCCAGAAGTCAGGGATGTACCTATAGTAGGTAAGTAAAGGCAACGAGAAAAGTTCTTACTTCCTATTTTAGAATAAAGAAATGGCTTTAGAATTATACTTTCAAAACTATGCCCTGTGTTCTCTGCACTAATATGATATAGAGTAAAACAACAATGTAGTTCAGAAATTTTATACAAGATGCACAAATGCTTTTTAGCAACATCAGCGTCTCCTCCTAGCATTGTCTATAGAAGTATAGAGTGAGTTAGAATACTGAGTAGTTAGAATCTTTTCCATAATAAAAGTATTTGGACCCGGACGCCGTAGCTCAGTGGTTGAATGGCAACCTATGAACCAGGAGGTCGCAGTTCAATTCCCGGTCAGGGCACATGCCCAACTTGAGGGCTCGATCCTCAGTGTAGAGCATGCAAGAGGCACCCGATCAATGATTCTCTCTCATCTTTGATGTTTCTATCTCTCCCTCTCCCTTCCTCTCTAAAATCTATACAAATATAAAAATATTTTTAAAAGTATTTGGGAAATGAGGAATACTTATGTATTGGAGCCATGGAATCTAATCCTGACTTGGCTACTAACTCATTGTTCCGTGTCTCACTTTCTCCATTTTACAATAAGGATGATAAATTCAGTAGCCTCTGAGGGTTTATCTAGTTCTGAAATTCTCCAAACCTGTAATTCTCACCAGTTTTCTCCTCTTGAGCTGTGAGGAGAGGGAGAAGTGTTGTATTGTTTTTACTCTTTCAGTTCAACAATTAGCTCTTGAGTTGATTAATGCTCTGCTGGCAACTATTGCATCTTAGTGAAGATGATTTAGTATTTCAGCAATTGCTGGATGCTTATAAATGTGCCAGCTTGGTGTATTGAAATTATTAAGATTTCTAAAGGTATTTCAAGCTGGCCTTAATTAATTAAATGCTGGATAGATGCAGTCCAAGGTTAACCACTTAATAAATTGGCAACCAAATAAAAAAATGGAATCAAACATTTTGAGCAGCTTACTGGAAGGGATCTGGGCTATTCACCAAGAGATTCTGTAGCAACGCTGGCAGCAGGGTGGGTCATTTTTAAGTTCCTGACTCATTGTCACTATATCTTTTCACCCAAGACTGAATCCTTACCCCCCCCCAAAAAAAACTGCACAGCATTGCTGCATCTGTAACAATGATTATGTTCATGTCTATAAATTAAAAGAAAATACCCACATGAAATGGGAATAGCCGAGACAGGAACCAACTTCAATTCACTGTGTATTTGAACATAATGATATCATAAAGAGCACAATAGTGATAGGTCTTAGGTACATAGAAAAGTCCTTTTCTAGTTCTCTGAACTGGTTTTTAAGTTGAAGACTAGATTAAAAGTAAAGAGAAATTGCTTAGAAAAAGAGATCATAAAGTAAGATGATTTGATTCTACTTAGAAGTCTGTAGAGAATTAAGTTATTGAAGATTTGAAATCAAGAAGTAATTAAAGGGTTGGCCATGTACTTAGTGAGTATATTAATTCAGATTTTGACAAAGATCATCTGCCAACATTTTTAGGTGACGAGTTTATAATGGATAGATCAGCTGACAACACATGAACAAACTAATCAGTGTTAACATCACAAAAAGAGAGAGAAACAGATATAATGTGTCTTCTGATGGGATGCAATAGGAAGTACAAAAAAAACCCACTTATGCCCTGACCAGCTTGGCTCAGTGAATAGAGCATTAGCCTGCAGACTGAAAGGTCTCAGATTTGAGGCCAAGGTCACATGCCTGGGTTGTGGGCTCGATCCCCAGTAGGAGGTGTGCAGGAGGCAGCCAATCAATGATCCTCTCTCATCATTGATGTTTCTATCTTTCTCTCTTTCTCCCTTCCTCTCTGAAATCAATAAAGACATATATTTTTTAATATATATTTTTTAAATCAATAAAGAAATATATATTTTTAAAAGATAATCTATTCTTGCTAATATTTGAATTTAAATCTGATAAACCTCAATATCTAACTACAGGAAATACAGGAGTCAGAGGCGCTGGTGAGTGGTGATGCCACACCAGTTTAATCAGTTAGGGAAGCCTGGACAAGGTTAAATGACACCATGGGGGAGAAGCATTCTGTCAAATCCAGAATGTGGGAAATTTTACAGGACAGAACTGACTTCTTCTACAAATGCACTGAAAAGAAGGAGAAGAGAAAAACTAGAACCTATAGATGAAAAAAAGATTAAAAGAACATACCAATCAACTCCAACATATGTGCATTGTTTAGGTCCTGAATCAAACAAATGAATTGTAAAAAATGTAGAAGACAACCAGAGAAAGTTGGACACTGAGTGAATATTTGATTATATTAAGGAATAGGTGTTATCTTTACATGCAATAATAGCTTCAGATAACTAAAGAATAGTTATCTTTAGAAATGGTATTGTAATTATGTTTACAAGTGAGCACTTTGAGATACTGAAATATTTATGGATGAAATGATAATGATACATCTTTTTTTAAATTTTGTTTTATTGCTCAAAGTATTACAAAGAGTATTACATATGTCTCCTCCCCCCACCTTGACCTTCCCCCGGCCTCCCCTGCCCCCCAGTGTCTTGTGTCCATTGGTTATGCTTATATGCATGCATACAAGTCCTTCGGTTGATCTCTTCCCCCCACACCAACCATCCCCGGCCTCCCCGCTGTAGTTTGACAGTCTGTTCAATGAAATGATACATCTTAGTCTTGTTTCAAAATGGAGGGCATTGGGTTGGGGGTATAGATGAAGCAAGATTGGCTAACAACCTAGGATTTTGGCTGGCACAATTGGGTGCACAGTGGCAGAGTTAGATAGGGAAGCCAGAGAAAGAAACAGGTTTCAATCAGGACAAGGGTAGTGGCAGATTAGTAGTTTTGTTTTTGATACAATAGATTTGAAATGCTTATTAGGTGTAGAAGTGGAGATACCAAGCAGATAATGGGATAATAGAGTCAGGTGCTAAGAGATCACACTGGAGTTGTAACTTTGGGTGTCACCAGATTCTATAGTTTACACTCTCCCTATGTGTTCTCATTTATCCATATGCCTTTAATACTTTGTACATTAGGTAGGAAGTTTTGTGTTCTCTACAGTTCAGCCATTTTAGATAACAAGTTAGCAGTTTGTACGCAAATTCAAATGTACCTCCTCAATGAGCAATCTGACTTCTCTGTATCTATCTTAGAGTAACATTTGCACATGAGCAAAAGCAAACATGACAAGGGTACTCCCACAACCTTTTTATGTATTAGTAAAAAATTTGAAACAACCTAAATGTTCATCAATTGGGGAATGACTCAATTAAAAATATTTCCAAATTATGGAATAGTATGCAACAGTTAAAAAGAATTCAGGATATCTGTATATACTGTAATGAAAAGCTCTCTAAACCCTGGATGGTGTGGGTCAATTGGTTGGGCATTGTCCCATGCACTGAAAGGTTGCTAGTTCGATTCCTGGTCAGGAAACATGCCTGGGTTTCTGGTTTAAATCCCCAGTAGGGAGCGTGCAGGAGGCAGCCAATACATGCTCTCACATCCATGTTTCTCTCTCTCCCTCTCCCTATCTCTTTAAAAATTTATAAGAAATCTTTTTTAAAAATCTCTCTAAGATATATTGTTGAATAAGAGCAAGTTGCAGGGAAATACTTCTATTTTTATGCTGATACCTTAAAAAAACTGTATGTGCATGCGTGCATATATAAATTTTTATATACAAATTAAGTTTTTTAAATACTTAAAATACTATACAGAAAACATAGCATTGGCTGTATTTGGGTATGATACTGGATTTGGGGGCTGTTCAAGAGAAATTTTAATTTTATAACTAATGTTTTAATTTTATAATAAAATATACTTATGTATAACTTGCAAAGTTATCTTTTATCTAATTTAAAAGAATTAAGTAAGTAAATGTAACTATCTGGAATCAAGTCATACCAAACTGCATGGTAAAGTGGTTAGGAACAGACTTTGGAGTAGGACTTCCTGAGTTTGAATCCTGTCTCTGCAATTTAGTAGCTGTGTTTGAGCAAAATACATATATTCTTTATGCTTTTCTATCTTCATTTTTAATGTGGAGATTACAACAGGACTTACCTCAAAGTGTTGTGTTAAAATAATATGTATATGGAAGATGCATAAAAGACTGCCTGGCACATAGTAAGTGATCAATAAATCTCAGCTGCTTTTATTGTTGTTTCTATTTCTTAGTTAGGCTTCTGGTTTGGAATGTTAAGGGTGTCTGAATACTATTCTAGTTAATAAAATGATACAATGTGAACTGAATGGTATCGTTAGGATATTCATAGCAGATTCATTTATTAAATATTTTGCACACCTATTATGTACAAGTGTGTGCAAAGTGTTTTCATTCATAGATTGTTGTTTGCCTGAAAAGCCAGTGTGGTACTATTCAATGGTTTTGTCAGACTTGAGAAGAAAAAAAGAAAAATGCAGATGACATACATCTTCAAGGGATTACCAATTCCATTGATAAACATGCAGGGCTGAATACAATAAAGATAAAAGTGTTTTTCATAAAGTAAAATAATCTTAAATTAGATCTTAAAGTTTCTCTTATCCAACAGCCACTCAATGCTCTAATACTCTCACCACTGTGCATAATAAAAATCATTCTGTCTTTTAAATGTTGTTTTGAACAGAGGACTCATTATTTCATGAAGCAGACTGTTCAATCATTGAACAGTTAGAGCTATACCTTATGAACTCTGTACCTTAAAGAATTCTGTAACTTTCAGAACTGGCTCTTTTTCCAACTGGAGCTACACACATCTATTCTCTTTCACCTTGTACATGGCAAGTTTTGAATGCCACCCTAGAATCACTTCTTTTTCAGGTTAAAAATTCCCAAACTTATTTGATTTCCTATCACCCTCCTTATCCTCTGGATCAATTCCAGTTCAGTGGTGTTCTACTTAAAGTGTAGGGCTTCGTATTTTTGTTGCTGGGAAAGTACATCTGCTATTGCAACTTGCCACTTTTGCACATATAAGAGAGATAATCTGGAGCACTTGTTCCTCTAATGACCTCATATAATTAACCCTTGTGGTGTCTAATTAAAAATAAACATATATCGGGGCCCCTATGTTTCCCTGTGGAACTGTTCTAATTCATCTTTGTCCTCTAGCTACTATTTTACATAAGATAACCATAGGGCAGTTAATTTTGGAAACACATATGATAGAAACTTGCAGTTCAGTTTTTTTCCTTAATGTACTTTCAATCAGTCCTTCTGGTTATATTCTGATAATTTTCTCATACCTATTTATTCTCCCATCCCTAACCCTATGTAGGCAATACTGAAAGTTAAACCTTAAAATGGCAAGGCCTAGGTTAACCCCATCCTCAGAATTAGCAAAGTTCTCCTCTGAAGCCAGAAGGCAGATATTTTCCTCAACCAGGGGACATCTTAGCCTACTCTCACTCAGAAATAGGAAGGCCACACCAGCACACCTGAGCCCGTGTCGGTAGGCCTTTACAGAACCTTTGATGATCAAGTTCTGACTTTTAAAGAACCCATAGTTTGCTCTTTTATCAGGGTCACTGAATTCAGAGTTATTTTGTTTCTCTGGCCCTTCAAGGTAAGTCTCAGCTGATTCTTCCAAACATTGGGACTATATCCTTGGATCTCTTCTGTATCTACAATTCTACCCTCCCTCAACTAGACTTGTAGTGTTAAATATTATACTGGGTGGGGCAAACGTAGTTTTACAGTTGTTCGTATGGAAAATAATACAATAATTGATAAATAATAATACAAGAATAAACTGTTTCACATGCTCAAAACTGTAACCTACTTTGCTCCACCCTGTATATATGTTGATAATACAAAATATAGATCTCCTCTTCAAATCTTTCCCTTGGATTCTACCATCCTGGGTGTTAGATTTATCCGAAGGAAAGCTACAGAGCAACATCCCTTATGAACAAAGATACAAAAGTACTTAAAGAAATATTATGGAAATTGGATCCAGCAATGTATATGAAGGATAATGAATGCATCACAAACAAGTGGGGTTTATTCTGAGAATTCGAGGTTGTATTAACATTTGAAAATAAATTGTTGTAATTCATCATGTCAACAGGATAAAAGAGAAAAACCATATGATCATTTTAATAGATACAGAAAATTCATTTGAAAAAAATCAAAACTAAATCATGATTTTATTTTGTTGTTGTTGTTAATTCTCACAAGAGGATATTTTTCCATTGATTTTTAGAGAGAGTGGGAGGGGGAGAGATGGAGAGAGAGAGAAACATCGATGTGAGAGAGACACATCAATTGGTTGTGCCTGCAACTGAGGTACCTGCCCTTGACTGGAATCGAACCTGAGACCCTTCAGTTCATGGGCTGATGGTTTATTCAGTGAGCCAAACCGACTAGGGCAAGAATAAATTCTGTTTTTTGTGTGTGTTTTTAAAAACTGTCAACAAAAAGAAATGGAAGGGTACTTTTTTAACCTGATAAAAGGCATCTCTCAGAAAAGCCCTATGGTACTCTTAAGATTGAGAACAAGGCAATGTTCTCAATGTCCACTCTTGCCATTTTTTTTGACATTATACTGTGGGTCCTAGCCATTGCAATAAGGTCAGTATAAGAAATAAAAAGCATAAAGATTGGAAGGAAAAAACAACACTATCTTTATTCACAAGTGAGATTACTATGTACATGGAAAATCTTTCTAAATCTCAAAAAGAGCTATGAAATACACAAGTAAGCAAGGTCTCAAGATAGAAGATCAACATACAAAAGTCAATTGTATTTCTGTAAACTAGAAAGTAGCAATTGGATACTGACATAAAAAGTAAAATAGCATCCAAAAAACATGAATTACTTAAAGTTACATTTAATAAAAGATTTGCAAACCTGTACATTTAAAACTTATTGACAAAAATTGAAGAAAACTTAAATGGAGAAATACACCATATCACAGGTTGGAAAACCCAGTTCTGTCAAGGTGTCAACTCTCCTCATAGTAATTCATAGATTCAAGTCAAGCTCATGAATATCCCAACAGGGTATTTTAAAAGATATTTACAAGCTGATACTAAACTTTGTATGGAACTGCAAAGATCTAAATGCCAAAAAAAATTTCTAAAGTAACAAAGTGGTGGAGGAGGTAGAGGGGGGGGGGAGCACTTATACTACCTGATTCCAATACTTAACTAAAAGGATGCAGAAATCAAAATAATTTGGTGTTGGCAAAAGATAGTCATATAGGTCAATGGAACAGAATAGAGCATCCAGAAATAGACCCACACAGTTATGGTCAACTGATCTTTGATCAAGGTGCCAAGATAATTAAATGGAGAAAAGATAATCTTTATATCAGGTAGTGCTAGAACAACTGGATATCTGTATGCAAGAAAAAGAAAGAAAAGAAACTCAACACTTACCTCACACCACACAAAAACTCATTTGAAATGGACAACAGAAAAAAAATGAGAAAATATTTTCAATCTTGGGGTAAGTAAAGACTTCTTAGCATTCAATTGTAAAGCATGAGGCAGAAAAGAGAAAACACTGATAAACTGGACCTCATAAAAATGTAAACTTTTTGTTCTTTAAAATATTCTGTTAAAATAAAAAGACAAGTCACGGATTGTGTGAAAGGTTTGTAAAACAGATATCTGACAAAGAACTTGTGTCAAGAGTCTGCAACGAGCCCAACCAGTATGGTTGAGCATCATCCCACAAACCAGGAAGACAAGGTTCTATTCCCAGTCAGGGCACAAGCCCAGGTTGCGGGCTCAACCCTCAGTAGGGGGCGTGCAGGAGGCAGCTGATGATTGATAATGTTTCTCTATCCCTCTGCCTTCCTCCCTCTAAAATCAATAAAATACATTTTTTAAAAAGATAATAATGGAAAACAACCTGCAGAAACATTGGCCAAAAATTTGAACAGAAATTTTATAAAAGATTTTCTACAAAACTAGTCATCAGGAAATACGAATAAAATCACAATGTGATACTACTGTATATCCACTAGAATGGCCAAAATTAAAGGATGTAACAATAACCCATATTGGTAAGGATGTGGAGAAACTGAAACTCACATCTTATTAGTCAGAACATTAAATGGTACAACCACTATGGAAAACAGTTCAGCAGTTTCTTATAAAGCTGAATATATACTTTACATAAAACCCTGTAATGCCACTCCTACGTACTTATGCAACAAATATGAACATATTTCCATAAGAAGACTTGTATTAGAATATTTATATCAGCTTTATTCATAGTAGCCTTAACCTGGGAATAACCAAAGTTTCCATCCCAGGTGAATAAATAAATTATGCTATATCCATACAATGGAATACGAATTTCTGAAAGAGTTTGTATAAGATTGATATTATTTCTTCCTTAAATGTTTCACAGAATTAATCAGTGAAGCCATCTGGTTCTGTGATGTTTTAAATTATGAATTCAATGTCTTTATAAAATATAACATATTCAGATTTTCCTTTTTATAGTCAATTTCAAAATTTCGATTTTTCATGGAGTTTGTTAATTTCATATAAGTTGTAAAATCTCTTGGCATAAAGTTGTTCACAATATTTCTTTATTATCCTTTTAATATATGAAGGATCTGTAGTGACATTCCCTCTTTAATTCCTGATATTTATCATTTGTTTCTTCTCCCTTTTTTTCTTGATCCCATTAGTTAAAACTAATGAATCTTTAAATAACTAGCTCTTGGTTTCACTGATTTTTCTCTATTGTTTTTCTGTTTTCAATTTCATTGATTCCCTTTCTTTATTTTCTTCCTTCCACACTTTGGGTTGAATTTGCTCTTCTATATCTAGTTATCAAGATAGAAGGTTGGATTGTTGATTTGAATACTTCCTTCCTTTCTAATATAGTAAACACTTAATACAGTGTATTTCCCTTGAATACTCCTTTAGCTACAACACAAAAATTTTAGTATCCATGTTTTCATTTCCATTCAGTAAAAAAATATTTTGATTTAACTTATGATTTCTCTAACCCATATCAGTTCCAAATATTTGGGGATTTTTTTTTGAGATATCTTATAGATTCCTAATTTAATTGTACTGTCGTCAGAGAAACATATTTTGTATGATTTCATTTCTTTTAAATTTATTGACACTTGCTTTATGGCCCCAAATATACCTATTTTGGTGAGTGCTCCATGTACAGTTGAAAAGAATGTGTATTTTGCTGTTGTTGATTGGCGTTTTTTATAAATGGCACATAAGTCATGTTCGTTGATCCAGTTCTTCAAATCTTTTATATCCTTATTGATGTTCTGTCTACTTGTTCTAGCAATTACTGAGAAAAGTATGTTGAAAATCTAACTGTAACCATGTTTATCTATGTTGTCTTTCATTTTTGTCAGTTTTTGCTTCATGTATATTCAATTTCTGTTAGGTTTATACACATTTAGGATTGCTATGTCTTCCTAAAGAATTGACCTCTTTATCATTATGAAATGTCTGTCTTTACTTTTGATATTTCTTATTCTGAAATCTATTTTATATATTAATATAAGCACTCTAGCTTTCTTTTGCATTGTTTTTTGTATTGTATACCATTTGCCACATATTTCCTTTTAACTTATCTGTGCCTTTATAATAAAGTGAATCTCTTTTAGACAACATATAGTTGGCTCTTGGTTTTGTATCTAAGAGAGAAAAGAAAATGTTTCTTTTTTTGTAATATAAGGAACTCTTATTTGAAAGTCAAATAATGAAGTCAAATGAGTGTATTTTCTAAGATGAGTCAACACCGCCTGACCCAGCAGGATTTGAAAAATCACAGTAGGAAATAAAAAGAATTAAAAGTACTTCTGGGCATTTTGACATTGAATGAATAATGCATGACTTTCAAGCAGTATATAATACAAATTAAAATTTTCGAGTCAACAGCTCAGATCCATTTTAAAATAGGATTGCAATAGAGAATGAAGTATAGGTCTAAGTCATAGACATGATTGAAATACATATATCTCTCAATTTTACACTTTAATATTTTTGGAGTAATGACATTGATGACTCTGATGAGCAATAATCTGAAACTCATTTTTGTTTATCAGTGGAATAGACTGCAGTATATTGATACATGTAATTTATTTCCAACAGTTTTACAATATGCCAGGTAGTGAGGACACAACAATTAACAACACAATCACTACTCCCTCCCTCACAACGTTTATATTTTAGCAGCAGAAGAAACATGTAATTAAATAATTTTTAGTGGTCAGAGCACTAAGTACTATAGAATTGTATAATGAAGAACATAACCTAGTTTCCAAGGTATCAGAATCAAAGGTGATAGTTAAGATAGCTAAAGAATGAGCAGCAGTAAGCTCTATTAAGGGGGTTGGTCTGGTAAACCAACATGGGCAAATGCCTCAGCAGAATAAAACATGGTATGTTTAAGGAAAAGAGAGATGACCAGTATATCTGGAATAAAGTGGGGGAGGGAGTAGAATATGAGATAGAAGAGGAGTAGGCAGGAACCTGACAATGTTAAGAAATTTGATTTACTAATTAGGGAGCTAAAAGAGAAATGAGATTGAGACAATGAAAGAATCAAATTTGCACTTAAAATCTCACTCTTTGCTATGTGGAGAAAATATTGGAGTGAACACAAAAGGTTTTATGGTGCAACTAGTTAAGAAGCCATTGGAGCAGTGCAATAGGCATTGTTAATAGCTTTGTGGTTAGTAAGTTATGGTTGTGGAGAGGTAGTAAAACTAAACAATTAGAGAGATTTTTAAGAAAGTAGAACTGACAAGACTTTTTGATTCACTGTATATATTGGGTGAAGAAGAAGGAGAAGAGAAGATTAATTCATAAGCATATGGCTTGAGCAGTTGATACATGTATTACTATTTCTTGGGTTTGAGAACCCCTGAAGATAAGCATATTTAAGGGGAGAAAAGATAATTAGTTCAATTTTGAACATGTTGGACTTGAGTTAGCTATGATGTAGAGTATAAAGTTAGATATACTCTTTTTTATTCTTTATTGATTAAGATATTACATATGTGTCCTTACCCCTCCCATTGTGGATCTGTTTTTGTTCATCAGTTTGTGTTGTTCATTATATTCCACAAATGAGTGAGATCATGTGATATTTATCTTTCTCTGACTGGTTTATTTCACTTAGCATAATGCTCTCCAGTTCCATCCATGCTGTTGCAAATGGTAAGAATTCCTTCTTTTTCACCACAGTGTAGTATTCCATTGTGTAGCTGTACCACGATTTTTTAACCCACTCTGCTGATGGGCATGTAGGCTGTTTCCAAATCTTAGCTATGGTGAATTGTGCCACTATGAACATAGGGGTGCATATATCCTTTCTCATTGGTGTTTCCAGATATACTCTTGATCTTACAAAAACGGTGTATGCTGGAGATATAAATGTGAGAATCATCAAACTATCAATAATAGTTGAAGTCAGAAGAATGGATGATATTTCTTAGGGAAGGTGTGTAGAATTAAAAAGAAAAGAGCCGACACAGAACCTAGACACAGAACCTAGAGACAGAACCTAGAGACGGAACATGGCAAAAGATCCTGGACAGAAACTGGCAACAGAACCTAGAGACAGAACCTAGCGAGAGAACCTGGCTGAAGATCCTAGAGTAGAGCCCTAACCTTTGGAATAGAATGGTTAGGATTAAAATCAACTGGTATAAATACAGATGTAACAGGAAAATAAAGACAGAACCTGGCTAGGCTGCTGATCAACTGAACGCTGTCTCTGTGTCATTCCTTCTTCGCCAACTCCATCCACACCTTTGGGGACCCCTGGACCTGCTGGGGTTGGACCCCAGCAAGTTTGCAACCATACAACATATCAAGATAAATTGTTTCCTTAATGAAAGAAATAGAACAAGAAGAGTAGTGGATAGTTGCAATGGACTCTGCATGGCACAGTTATCAATAAGCTGAGAAGGGTACAGGAATATTTTACGTGGTGAGAGCACAATAAAAAAAAAAAGAGCCCAGGAAAAGTCCTGAGTAACTTCAACATTGAAGAGTCAGATAGAGGGGAAAGGCCTACAAAAGGGGACTGGGATGTAACCATATAAATAGAGGGAAAAGCAGGAAAATGTAGCTTACTGGAAACCAACGTAGGAAAGAACTGCAAAGAAGGACAGGTCGATTTTGTTAAAAGCTACTGATAGATCTGGTTAAATAAACAGGCATATTTAATTTTCATACACACATTCTAAATGGATATAATTAGAAAAGAAGGTGGCATTTTACAATGCAAAGAACATAATGTCTGATTTAGGCAAACCTGGTTTTATTTATTTGTATTATATATTTGTTTCAATTACAGTTTACATTCAATATGTATTCTATATTAGTCTCAGATGTACAGCATAGTGGTTTGAAAATTGTGAACTCTACAGAGTGGTTCCCTTGCTGTCTCAAGTACCCACCTGGCCCCACTCATAATTATTATGATATTATTGACTATATTCTCTGTGTTGTACTTTACATTTCTGTGACTATTCACTCATTTTTAGAATGGACAAAGAATGAAATAAGAATTGTTTGAGGGATTTGAGGCATTTCTCCAATAAAAGTATTGCATGATACACCTCATTTGTGATTCTCCTAGCATAAAAAAGGGTTATTTTTGCCGAAACATTTGAGCAACTCACTGTTTCTTCTAAAGACCCCCTCATTAATTTGATATCAAAATACCCATCCCTTATCAATACATGTAAATTTTCTTCACTTCAGTTGGTAATTGATCTAATTCATGTGTCAGTGACTTTGGTGTGTTGAAGCAGTTATCCACCACTACTTTCAACTTTATGAAATCCTGTATCTTTTGCAAGATTTACAATTTTACCTTGCAATTATTTGCAATTTTTGCATTGTTAGCATTCAATAGTCGACAAAGGACCAATGATGTGATGAAGAGTAGAGTTGCTATTGTTTAGCAGGGAAGGATGTTTGAAGAGTACTAATTTTATAAGTGATCAATTTATTAGTGACCTTTTCCATGGTATAATGAACTTCGTTTTCCTATACAACCTCAAATTATAAGCATTCAGGAAAATATTTAAAGTAACTTTATATACACACATACACATACATATACTTGTCTGTACATCCTATTTAATAAAAGGCTAATATGCAAATTGTCCCCTGGACTGGGAGTTTGACCAGGGAGTGGGGCCAGCTGACCAACTGCCCACAGCCCCTACTCCTGGCCGGCCCGCCCCCAATTGGCCCCTCCCACTCCACTCTGGCTGTGCCTGATCGCCTGATCCGGGCAGGCCGGCCAGCTCCACCCATGCACAAATTTGTGCACCGGGCCTCTAGTGCAGGGGTCCTCAAACTACGGCCCGCGGGCCACATGCGGCCCGCTGAAAACATTTATTCAGCCCACCGGGTGTTTTGCCACCACTGCCTGTTGCTTAGCAACCGACTAGTTTTTTTTTAAACTATAGTCCGGCCCTCCAATGGTCTGAGGGACAGTGAATTGGCCCCCTGTTTAAAAAGTTTGAGGACCCCTGCTAATGTATATATAAAGTCTTATAAAATATATACCCTAAATGACAGGATTAAGGTTGATTTTTATATTTTCCTTATTATCTACTTGCATTTTCTGATTTCTTATTACTGATCATGCATTACTTGTATAACTACAAAACTTTTATGACATATCTAATGAAAATAGTTTTTGAATAATGGTTGAAAACAATGAGGCTTATAGTATCTGTCTAGTGACAGATTTTGTTTGCACTGGTTTTATAAACTGGTGACTGAAATTAGGCCTATATCATAGAGTCATTAAGTCCAGAATTATAGGGTACCAGTTACGAGGGACAGTAAATGAACTTGAAACTACAGAATCAAAGATTTAGTTTATATCTAATAAATAACATTCTGACAGTTTGTGTTGTTAATGCTGGTAGGCACTCCTGCAAATTGAAAAATCTGATTCCAGTTTAGGATTATATCTGATCCTATTCTGAGATTGGGGCATTAAGTAAATAGGTTTTATAGCTTCTGCTTTTATAGTATTTTCTTATCAGTGTTGCCTGGGTCTCTTGCTATAAATACGGATCCTCATCTTCCACTCTAAAAATTGTGACTTTGTAGGCCAGGAATCTATGTTAACAGCTAACACCCCCAGGTGATTCTGATGTAGCCCATCCATATAGTGGTGTTAAGGAATCAATGTTTTATTTTTTATTTATTTTTTATTGCTTAAAGTATTACAAAGGGTATTACATATGTGTCCCTTTTTTTCCCCCACCCTTGACAATCCCCTGGCCTCCCCTACCCCCCAGTGTCTTACGTCCATTGGTTATGCTTATATGCATGCATACAAGTCCTTCGGTTGATCTCTTACCCCCCTCCCTACTGCCCCCCAACGCTCCCGGGCCTTCCCACTATAGTTTGAATGTTTTAATCCAATCGTTCTGGAAGGAAACCACCAAACTCTTGGTGGATGGACATTTAAACTCACTTCTCCATGATCATATAATGAGAGAGTTCCTTAGGGTATGGTCCTCTTTGGGCAATACAAATGTATGCAATTTCTATCCGTATCAACTGCCAGCACCTGCCAACCAAGAGAAAGCAAAGGATAATAGTGTTATTGCTCACTATCAAGTACCAAACAATAAAATGCAGCAAAACTTTAAAGAGAAAAGCAATCACTTAAAGAAAACTCTTTTTGCCAGATTCCAACAGTGTCACATCATAAAAATTGTTCTAAAAAATTAGCTAGTACGACCTCATAATTTTACAGATGAGAGTCAGAAAGGTGGAGTCATATGAGTTGCATTGAAACTGGAGGTGTAGCAAAATCCAGGACACAATGACTCTTACACTTGCGTGTTTTTAATGACTCAATTACATATATTATTGGAGTTCCTTGAGAGCATGTGTCTCTAGTACTTAGCATACTTCTCTTGGCACATGATGCCTCAGTAAAAGTTTGTTGAACTGAACTTCTCTGTGTAATTACAGGTACTTAAAACTAAAGTCATGGGGATAACTTCTAAAAAAAATCCTAGGCTGGTCAGCATGGCTCAGTGGTTAAGCATCAACTTATGAACCAGGAGGTCACGGTTCAGTTCCTAGTCAGGCCATATACCCTGGTTTCCAGCTCGATCCCCAGTATAGGGTGTGCAGGAGACAGCTAATAAATTATTCTCTTTCATCATTGATGTTTCTCTCTCTCTCTCCCTCTCCCTTCCTCTCTGAAATCAATAAAAATATATTTTTTTAAAACCCAGAATGTTGGTCTTTCTAATTTGGCAGGCTATAATTGTATGACTAACTCAATACATCTGGGCAATTGAAACATGTTACCTTCATGACTGAAAAAAAGAGGTTCCTGTGTGGGACTTATTACATAAGCAGTAACCTTTTTCTCTATTACATTCCTGCCCCACTCATCCTTTAAGACACAATTTGTGAAGGCAGCTGTGAAGCTGCCCTGTATAAGGGTATATAGGGGACTTTGAAGTCAAAATAGACATTGGATTTGAATTTCAGCTTTGCTAACCTTTTACAGGGTACTTTATCCCTTTAAACCAGTGGTTCTCAACCTTCCTAATGCCGCGACTCTTTAATACAGTTCCTCATGTTGTGGTGACCCCCAACCATAAAATTATTTTCGCTGCTACTTCATAACTGTAATGTTGCTACTGTTATGAATCATAATGTAAATATCTGATATGCAGGATGTATTTTCATTGTTACAAATTGAACATAAAGCATAGTGATTAATCACAAAAAGAATATGTAATTATATATGTGTTTTCCGATGGTCTTAGGCGACCCCTGTGAAAGGGTCGTTCGACCCCCCCAAAGGGGTCGCGACCCACAGGTTGAGAACCACTGCTTTAAACCTAAGTTTTGTCACTATCTTTCACCATGTCCTTTTATATATCTGCATAAGGAGATGTCTTTGGATTATTTATAAAATTCTAGTTGCTGCTGAAATTTCAAGAGATATATCGCAAGATGATATTATTCAGAGTTGGTGGAATAGTAACTGAGACTAAGTATATATATATTTGAAAAACAGAAGATAAGAATACTTGCTTGACATTAAGTAGAAACTCAACAAATGCAGTGTTTTATGTACTGTTGTATTAGTATCTTGGACATATCAGACACTCAATACATATATATTCAAGAAATAGAGGGGAATGTGTTTCCTTTCCTTCCTCTGCCTACTTGACATAAAATATCTATCATATCAATGATCATTGTGCCATGCATACGTATTTTTCTGCTTTACACCTCCACCCAGATTGTGAACACATGGTTTTATTCTTGTTTGTAGTCACCCAGCTCAGCAGGTTTCAATAAATGTTTAGTCTGTATGTTGCTTCAATTCTTAAAAATTTCTACATGGCTTTCTGTTATACTTAGAAACTTGCTGTCTTCTTACGAAAAGATATTTCCACCTCTCAACAAAGTCAATGGTCTGCATACTTGTGTGAAGATGTAGTAACCATCAATATAGAGTTGAGCAATAGTGTATCCTAGTGATCTTGTGAACCACAGGATATGAATGAATTTGTTACTTTTTTACAGAGCTTCAAAAACACTTTGAAATTACTTTCCAGAAGGGAGTAAGATGGACAAATTAAAAATATGTATTCTTTGGTTTTCTTTGTGTGACATATGACGAACAGCTTTCTTTTTTTAATCTTTACTATTGAAAGTATTACATATGTCCTCCTACCTCCCCCATTGACCTCTTCTAGCCCACCTCCCACCCCACCCCCACCCCAGGCTTTCACCACCATATTGCCTGTGCCCATGGGTTATGCATATATGCATACAAGTTCTTTGGTTGATCTCTTCCCACCCACTCACACCTTCCCTCTGAGATTCTGCTCTCTGTTCCATGCTTCTATGTCTCTGGAACTATTTGACGAACAGCTTTCAAATGCTCTAAGACAGAACATGAAAATCATTACCTTTACATGCGAGCTATCTGAAGCTTTTATTCTTTTCCTTACAGGGAACCACTGTGGCCACAGATTTGAAATAAAATTGAAGGCTGTAGTGGGAATTTTAGAAAGCCTTGAGATGCGTTAGGAAGAGCAAGGGTCCAGGGAGCAGCCACCTCAGCTTGCAGAGCCAGCCCTGCAGCCTCTAACTGCAGGGTGATTTAGAGCAACCCCTTTGAGCCTTACTGTATAAGACTTAGAGGTGAATGCCATCCGTGGTTTTGACCCATTTAAACCCCAGCCTCCTTTCTTTCATAGATGTGCTCCAAGTGAATCTCGAGACCAGTAGGGAGGGAGATGAAACCCTGTCCACTCTGGTTTGTTGTTTTTTCCCCCGAGGAACAATGAATGAAACAAAAGAAGACCAAAGTTGACCTGGTCTACATGATGACTGTTACATCCCCATGCCCCCTGAAGAAGACCATAGTTTCAGTCCATTTTCCACCTCTCTCCGGAACCCAGGTCACGAGCTCGCATTCAGTGGCCACAATATCTAAGGAGAGCCGTCCTTGAGTCCCCAATCCACTGGAGGGAAGAAAACTACAGGGAGGGCACTCTGCCCCATCCCTCCAGCCACAGAGCAGCTGCCTCCAGCAGTGACCACCTGGCCTGCCTGGTCCCTGTTCTCTGACACTATCCCGACCCCCAATTCAAGCTCTGTGTGGCCCTGGAGACTGTGTACTCAGAAATACTTTATCATTTGCTAGCATTGACTCACTGTCTTCCAACCATTTTGCTGTGAAAGTTTGGCTCTCCTTAACCCCTTTATCCCTGCCAATCCTGGTGTCTTCTTAATGCTCATCATCAGCTTTCAAGGAAATGTGGCCCAGGAGGCAGGAATGGAAATGGAAGAGGAGTAAGGAAGCAAACAGTTTGTGAATGGGTCTGGAACTGTTAGATTTAGCAAACCAACACTGATTGCCCACCACTCCTTGTGTTCCTTCTTAAGGTGCTTCTGAAATGTATGCAAGAGGGACTGGGTCAGGAAGCACAGATCCAAGCAAAGGAGGTTGATGATAATAATGTCTTTACACCATTACAGCGATGATTAAATGCAGTAATATATGTTTCTCTTAGAATACTTTTGGTACCAGAGAAGTGTTAGCCCTTCTCATTAGTATGCATTCTTTTAACAAACTCTAACTGAGCAACCACTCTGTGCCATCTTGAGAAAGAAAGGTGAACAGGAGCAATAAGGTTCTGGCCCTCATGGGACTAATATTTTCCACTATTGAATAAAATGTAATGGGACAGACAGACACTAAGCAAGTAAACAAGAAAAATTATTTTGATTATCATACATGTTGTAAAGAAAATAAAATAGGAGCCCTAGTCGGTTTTGCTCAGTGGATAGAGCATGGGCCTGCGGGCCAAAGGGTCCAGGATTTGATTCTGGTCAAGGGTACACCTCGGTTGCAGGCTCCTCACTGGCACCGGCCCTGGTTCAGGGCACGTACAGGACGCAACCAATCAGTATGTTTCTCTCACATGGACATTTTTCTCTCTTTCTCCCTCTCTCTTCCACTCTCTCAAAAAATCAATGGAAAAACATCCTCAAAAAAATCAGTGGAAAGTATCAAGTGAGGATTAAAAATAAAACAAAACAGGAGAATGGATAGTGATCAGTGGACAGGGAAAGTCCCTCTGAAAAGGGGCAATATAAACAGGGACCTGAATGACAAGACATATGCACAGATCTGGAGGTTCAGCGTTCAGTGCTGAGTGAATGGCTGATGTAAAAACTCAAAGGTGAGAACATCCTTGATGTATTCCAAGGTGGGAATCATGGACTTCTATATGATCATTTCTCAGAGAAGGCTACAACTGCACGTGCGGGGATAACTTATGTGGGCATCTGCATTCTCATGAAGAAAGTTAGAGAATGAGGAAGATAGGGTTATGTGTCCCGGATGTTCTCTAATTATAAAAGTGATTGATGACAAACGTCCATTTCTGTGTGGAGAAACAACCCCAGCCCCTTCCGCCAACAAATAATTGGTTAAATGCTGAATGCATGAGGAGTCAAAATCCTAAACAACTGGGAATGAGCCAAAGTGAAAAAAAATGCCAAGTTACAGGCCTCTTCACAGAGATACCAGTTCTTTGTGGTTTGCTATCCCATAAGAATGTGGAGCTTTTACAACAAATTAGAAGTGAGCCAACAGATGGGACATGCCTGGCTTTTATGCTGAGAACTTTGAACTGGACTTTAATATTCCATCATAATTTTAAAGCAAGATAATGTCAAATCAGTGCTTTCTTGCCCTCCATTTCATCATGTTTATAACTTAAACCTAATCACTTGCTGATAGCAGTAATATCTACCTCAAAGTCATTACTATCTCTTACTTTTAACTCGGTGATTAAGATAATTCAAATTAGCCCTTTTTGTAATTTGAGATTGCTTTTGCTTTAGAAACCTCAAAATTTTAAAAAATGAGTTGCCTTATTAGTACTGCACTTCCATCTGCTGCACCACACCTCGGGCTTGCCCTTGGTCCTGTTATTTCATTTTATTTTATTTTATTTTTTGTTAATCCTCACCCAAGGGTGTTTTTCCATTGATTTCAGAGGTAGTAGAAGGGAGGAGGAGAGACAGAGAGAGAAACATGATGTGAGAGAGACACATCGATTGGTCGCTTTCCATTCCTGCCCCAGGGGGCTGGGGATTGAGCCTGCAACTGAGGTACGTGCTCTTGACTGGAATTGAATCCGGGACCCTTCAGTCGTGGGCTGATGCTCTAGCTGACCCTCTATCCACTGAGCCAAACCAGCTAGGGCTTGGTCCTGTCCTTTTAAAAATATTCCTGTTCCGTGAAGCAGGCCTTTTCTGTTTCACTCTATCTAGTCTAAGCCGTACCAGTAAGGAGAAAATATAGCGAGCTCCCAATTTCTCTAGGACTAGAAGTTAATGGATAAGAAAGAAAAGGGAAAAAAGTGAAATGGTCACAAAATTTGGAATCTCCTTATGAATATTCTGTATGTTTCTTTAAAACTAAGAAAAAAGTCAAGCAGTCAAGGGAGGTAACATTTATAACAGAATGAGAGGATCAAAATATGCCAACTTAGGAAATAAAACACTTGAATAATTTTGCTAGATCAGAGCAGATATTTCTATATCTGGATGCTCATTGGGTTTTAGAAAAAGCTAAGGAAATTGCTCTCCAGATGGGAGTTGATCTCTCAAGTCTTTCTGGCTGGCAACAACACTTGCAGCATCATCACAATATCATGTCACTTCACCTAGAAGGGAAACATCTACAACAACTCTTGTTTGCTGGATATCATCTTGAAAATGGGAGGCCAAATCTGAAAAGATACTCCCATGGAGGCACATCTATGTACCTCTATAATCTGCTACAAAACCAGAGGCACACTCTGACAGGAAAACGTTGTCCTGGGGGAAAATAAATATATATGGAGAAACGGGTCATCAGCTTTCCTTTGTTACAGTGCTAAGAGGAGCAAGAAATTAGAATCACTTATATGGAAATTTGAAAACTGCCTTTATATATACAACTTTCCTTTGTGTATATAAAGGGAAAAATGCACTGACGTCTGGCAGTTTGTTTGGGAAATGCCTCCTGCAATTAGAGAGAAAAGTGGCTTACCAGAATGTGAACATTCTATTACTGACTAGAGGCCCGATGCATGAAATTCGTGTGTGTGGGGGTAGGGGGGTCCTTCAGCCCAGCCTGCACCCTCTTGCAGTCCAGGACCCCTTGGGGGATGTCTGCCTGCCAGCATGTCTCTCACAGTATGGGACCCCTTGCTCCTTACTGCCTCCCTGCAGCAGAGGTGGAGAGAGGCTTTTCACCACCGCCACCGTGCTCGCCAGTGTGAACCCAGCTTCTGGCTGAGTGGCATTCCCCCTGTGGGAACACACTGACCACCAGGGGGCAGCTCCTGTATTGAGCATCTGCTCTCTGGTGGTCAGTGTGTGTCATAGCAACCGGTCATTCTGCCGTTCAGTCGATTTGCATATTAGCCTTTTATTATATAGGATAGCTGCACACAGACACTGGAGGTTTAATTAAAACAAGGCTGTGGGGTTTTTACTTTGTATTTTTGTGGTTTTTTGCCTACTAGCATCATGTCTATGTGTAGCCATTAGACTGAGATGTAATAAATTTAAAAATTTGGATGTTGTAAGTGCTTGGTTTAGTATGAGAAGCATTGTTTTATTGAAGATATAAAGAAATGGTAAGTTTTGAAATGATGAAAAATGTCATTGCTATGTGGGACAGACAACTCTGAAGTAATCCACAATTGCTTTGCCAAAGCTGGTGTTGGAACCACTGATGGCTTAGATGAACAGAGCAGGACATGTGATGACTGTGACTGGAATGAGCTGCAAAGAGAAACAAATTGTCTCATACTCAAATGTCAATGAGTTTATATATATTGATAACGTGTTAGCTCCCTCTGCTGATTGTGAATTTCAAAGGAGAACACGCATTCTCTTTATTTTTATTGACTTCAGAGAGGAAGGGATGGGGAGAGAGAGATAGAAACATCAATGATGAAAGAGAATCATTGATCGGCTGCCTCCTGCACACCCCACACTAGGGATTGAGCCCACAACCCGGGCATGTGCGTGACCAGGAATCAAACTGTGACCTCCTGGTTCATAGGTCAGTGCTCAACCACTGAGCCACGCCGGCCAGTCAAACATGCATTCTTGATATAAGTCTGTTTCAAGCATTGAAGAGAGGAAGAAAAGTTGCCCAAGTCCAAATATCCAGGAGAAAGAAGTATAAGCAGCACTGGTGATCAGTGGAGAACTGCAATAATGTCAATGATTTTTTTCCAGGGTACTCATTTATCCATTATTTATTCAATGTCAATGATATTTATGCCAAAGCAACAGTCACTAGATTTGTTTGTGGACCATAAAAGAACACAACGAGATCTGATCATGGTAAGCAGAATGTGAAACCAGGGTATCCCACATATGACTAGAGCTCTGTGTAGTATATATATATATCTTATTTTAGCCCAACAGACATTTCTAGAGCATCTGGTACATGTGAGCTGGTTTGTAATCCAGGTTACATCTCATCTTTGCTTTTTAATCTTTGTCAAGACCAGAAAATTTCTCATGTGTACAATGAGGAGACTGGATTAGGTTATCTAAAGTAAACCATCAGTTCTTTAATTCCAGGTTTGGTAGCTGCAGGAACTAAAATGGAAATTGAAACTTTGACTCCACAAACTCAAGCTATCTAAAATCAGGGGTTATAAAGAAAGAGTTTCTATTCTTTAGTAACTTGATGAAATGGTAACAGAACTTCTAAATTGTAAAATATAAAGTCACCTATTTGAACGGTTCCACATATACTTTAGTGTACATATCCAGAAGCATTTTTTCTTGGAAATTAACTAACATATCTTGAAAGCTGTACACAGTAATTATTGCCAGAATAGACAATGTATCGGCATGCTAAATAAAGCCTGATAATTTTTTTTTAAATATATTTTTAATTGATTAAGAAATTACATATGTGTCCTTGTCCCCACGTTACCCTCTACCCCCCCTCCACTCTTGCCCTCCCCCGCCCCCCTGTTGTCCGTGCCCGTTGGTTAGGCCTATATGCCTGCATGTAAGTCCTTTGGTTGCTCTTTCCCC